>NW_007231937.1:35657-40890 GCF_000164805.1 Carlito syrichta
ACTCAGTATTATAGACTCTAGTTCCATCCAGGTTGCTGCAAAATTCATGACTTTGTTCTTTTTTTATGACTACGTAGTATTCCATCATGTATATGTACCACATTTTTAAATCCAGTCCTCTGTTGATGGACAGCATGGTTGCTTCTAGGTTCTTGCTATTGTGAACAATGCTGTAATAAACATACGTGTGCAGGTATCTTTTTTATAGAGTGATTTGAGTTCTTCAGTCTCAGGATATAAAATAAATGTGCAAAAGACAATCGCATTTCTTTTCACCAATAACAAACAAACAGAAACCCAAATAAAGCCACAATTCCATTCACAATAGCCACAACAAAAATGAAATACCTTGGCATCTTCCTAACCAGAGATGTGAAAGACCTTTACAATGAAAACTACAAAACTCTGCTCAAAGAAATCAAAGATGACACAAACAAGTAGAAAAATATCCCATGCTCATGGACTGGAAAAATCAACATTGTGAAGATGTCCATCTTACCTAAGGCAATCTACAGATTCAAAGCAATACCTATCAAATTACCGGCAACCTTCTTCTCAGACCTAGAAAATATACCTTCTAATACTTGACTGATAGGATTTATGTCTCTTCTATTCACAAAATAAAATTTGAATAAGAAGATAGGGGAAAAAAAGAACTTTCAAGGAGAGAAAAGGTGCTTGGCAGTCATAATTGCAGGAAACTGTGGTAGAAGAACACTTACCACCACACCTGGACATGATACTTGAGGCGTGGATTAACGAAAGGCGGCAGGTTGGAAGACTGTATGTCTGAAGAAGGCAATTATGACCCTCCAGAGGCAGAATTTCTGGATATGAAGATGTCACTTAAAAGAAAGAAGTTTTGAATCCTGGAGCACACCTGAAGGTTCTGCAGCAATGGCAGAAGATACTGAGGTGCAGAATAGGTAATGCTTTGGGATATCTAAGTCCATGATGGAGATATCAAGAGCATCACAGCCTCAAGGGAAATATTTTAGCAATTGTATTTAAATATTTGTTTACTTTGAAATAGACTTTGAGTCTGTTTGAGAATGTACCAGGTAATTGGTCTAAATACCCATCAGATTAAGATTAGAGGCTTGGTTAAAGGGTTCCAGTCCTGAATCTTTAGACACAGATGTGTGGATCTAGTCCTCGACTACTTCTCCAGATATAACCGCTAATACTTTGCTCAACTATACCAAGAACCCTAACTTAAGGCCTTTAAACATGACATGGCCTCAACTTGGCCATTCTTTTTGTCCATTCTACTTTTATCTAACACTTACTAAATCTTATGGTCTAGTTTATACATACTTTTCACCAAGTTTGATCTCTAAAGTCTTGGTGATATGCTCTGTTAAACATTGTCATCGCACACTATATATTTGTTCTGCACTTATCACAATTGTAATTAAAATTCTGACTAGTTTATTTTCTTAATATTGGTCTCTTTTACTAGGTTCAAGATTCACCAGCTCAGGCACAATGTCTTGGTTATCATCAAGTTAACAGCACCTAAGTTAGGGGTTGACTCAGAGTACATGTTCAAAAACTATGCTTTGAATGAATAAATGACTTAGACTGAAACAAAGGTCTGTCATAGGAAGTTCTGGGAAGTAAAACTCAGTAAAGAGGCTAAAATAAAATTTTGAAATGTTTTAAATATCAATCAGTGAAGTTTGATCTTTTTCTAGGTCATGAAGAACCCTTGAAAGTTCTCAGAGCAGAGTGTTCTTCCACATTCAAACAATCGATGGGGGGTTGCCCTTGGTCAACATTTTCAAATTGTTCACAGTTCCCAAAATATCCAAGAGATGTTGACAGCTGTATGTCTATAAATAAGGGAGTAGAGTGGAGGGAAGCATTGACTTTTATGAAGTCACATTCTGTATCTCAAATAGTAAATTCATACCACAAGCAAAGAAAAAATAATTAAAAAAAAGATATTCCATGGAGAGTCTCTATGAAAAAGCTACGTTTTTCTGGAATTAGTTCTAATGTGCTCTAAAATTACAGCACAGTAGAAATGACTTAGCAGGTGATTTTGCATAGCACAGGCTTATCTTTCAATACAATTGTATGGAATAGGAGATCTTTCTCTGATCATTCCAAGCAAGTAGCAATGCTATATCATCAATGCCTGCACAGCCTAGTTTCAAATTTTTTTTATCTTATTTGCAGGTGGCTTTCAGATGTGAATATCTCTGTTAATGATATCCAAATAGTATTCACCGTGCATGAATGATTAGGATCTAATTATTGCAAGCACCCTGTCCAGTGACTTTTGTGGCAGTACTTAATTGATTTTGTAGACCGGATTAAAGCAGGGTACAGCCCTGATTTTTTTTCTGACAAAAAGTGCAACTATGAGTGTCATATTTTTTCATTCATGTTATGAATGGTCTCACTTCACGGAGCTTGAAGAAATAGAGAAACATGGAGAGCAAGGGAAAGTAAGTTAGACACACTAACTCACTTTCATAACCAAACACACCTTGGCCAACTTAATATCTTCTTGGAACTGTTTCCAGGCCTTAATAGGTTGCAGTAGAATAAAAGAAGAGCAAGAAGAAGATGAGGAGAAGGAAGAAGAAGAAGAAGTAGAAAGGGAGGAGGAAGAAGAGAAGGAGAAGGAGGGAGTATTAGTAATAAAATATGAAATATAATACTAGTTATTACTTTAAACATCCTTTATAGATTTCTCATTTGATGCTCACAATAATAATATGAAGTTGGAGCTATTATTATCTCCATTTAACATATGAGAAACACTACAGCTTAAAAAAATGACTAAGGGAGCCAGGACTGGGCCTCTTTAGCTCATAACTTTATGGGTGGAAGAGGAAGAAGATAGGGTGGAGTATGTGGTACTTTGTCCCCAATCATTTTTAAGGAAGGTTGAAGATATGGACAATTAAAAGAACATCTGTCTTTGGTGATCACAAAATATTACAGATTAAACACTGAAAAGGAAAACTCAGCAAGAATTAAAAATTAAATATCAAGTCATACTGAGCCTAATACATGACTTAAGCCGTGGAGGACAGTGTGTTTGGATGTGTAGAGAAAAAGACAAGCACGTGGTACTCTGCTTCCCACAGAAGTAGATCGGGGTCAGAGATAAGGAAGAGGGGTACATGACAAAATAATATATGTCCAGCTGGAGTAGAAGAAACAGGTGTGGGGGTTGGGAGGCAGGTAACTAAACTGATGGAATTAGGTCATGAGACTCTTGAATGTGAGGCTAAGGAATTTGTGTTGCACTGAGTACATAATGCGAGTTACTAATGTAATTTAGGCAAGGAAGTAACTGCTGAAATAAATGTGTTTGGATGACTAACTGGCAGGGTAATTTGAAGTGGGCCAAATAAGTTAAGAAAACAAGTGACATGGCTATTATATCCATTCATCCAAGAAGAAAGAATAGAATAAGGTGTTGGTAGAGAAAAAGAAAAGGGATAGGTGTAATAAATGTTATGAATCATTTACTCAGTTTGAAAATTCTACCAATATTATCCAGCTGCTACCTTAAGAGCACTAGGGATCTAGGTAATTATTGTAAGAAATAGCATCTTTGGA
Source organism: Carlito syrichta (assembly GCF_000164805.1). Lineage (NCBI taxonomy): Eukaryota > Metazoa > Chordata > Mammalia > Primates > Tarsiidae > Carlito > Carlito syrichta. The sequence goes on from NW_007231937.1 coordinate 39,240, forward strand.
TTGTTAAATAAATTTTTCAAATGGCTATTTTCTTTAATAAAACATAATTATTTAATTTTTATTAGTTGCAGTGAAATAAAAAAAGCTTCTAAGCACTCTAAAAATCATATAATCCAATGTAATTGTTGCTTAGATTGATTGAAAATTGGTCAAATTTTTTATTCTTATGTTTTATGTTCTATCCTAAACATGTATGCACCTAACATAGGTGCACCAACTTTTATAAAGCAACTCCTAGGAAAACTAAAGAAAGATACTGACTCTAACACCATCATAACTGGGGACTTTAATACCCCACTCACAACCCTCGACAGATCATCGGGACAAAAAATCAGCAATGAGATTCGGAACCTCAATGTCGCTCTGGACCAAATGGACTTAGCTGATACCTACAGAACACTCCATTCAAAGACCACAGAATACACATTCTACTCATCACCGCACGGGACGTATTCCAAGATCGACCACATTATCGGCCATAAATCTAGCATAAGCAAATTTAAAAAGACCGAAATTCTACCATGCACCTTCTCGGACCACAGTGGAATAAAAATAAACATTGACACCAACAAGGTCCCCCAAAACCCACAAAGACATGGACACTAAACAGCATGATGCTAAACAACTCCTGGATCAATGATGAAATCAAAATGGAGATCAAAAGATACCTGGAAACAAAAATGAAGAAACATCTTACCAAAATCTCTGGGACACCTTAAAAGCTGTAGTAGGAGGGGAATTTATATCCCTACAAATACACATGAAGAAAATGGAAGGAGCACAAATTAATAGACTAATAAGCCACCTAAGGAAGCTGGAAAAGCAAGATCACAAAAACCCTAATTTCAGCAGAAGAATCTAGATCACCAAAATAAAAGCCCAAGTCCAGGACATAGGAGACAAAAAGACAATACAAAAAATCAATGAAACAAAAAGCTGGTTCTTTGAAAGGATAAACAAGATCGATGGTCCCCTAGCTAGACTGACTAAGAAAAAGAAAGAAAAAACCCAAATAAGCACAATCAGAAACACAAAAGATGAAGTCACATCTGACTCTGAAGAAATACAAAAGATCATCAGAGACTACTATGTACACTTGTATGGAAACAAACTTGAAAATCTCAAGGAAATGGAGGGCTTTCTGTCATCACACAACCTGCCTAGGTTGAAACAAGAAGAAATTGAGACCCTAAATAGACCAATAACAGTCAAGGAAATTGACTATGTAATAAGAAAACTACCTACAAATCAAAGCCCTGGACCAGATGGCTTTCCAGCAGAATTCTACAAGACTTTTAAGGAGGAACTGATTCTAATCCTACTGAAGCTATTTCAGGAGATTGAGAAAGATGGAACCCTCCCCAAATCATTTTATGAAGCTAACATCACATTGATACCCAAGCTAGGTAAAAATCCAACAAAAAAAGAGAACTACAGGCCAATATCTTTGATGAACATAGACGCTAAAATTCTCAACATGATCCTAGCAAACCGGATTCAACAACACATCTCAAAAATCATCCATTATGATCAAGTAGGATTCATCCCTGGGACACAAGGCTGGTTCAACATTCGTAAAACAATAAATGTAATTAAATACATCAACAGATGTCAAAACAAAAACCACATGATTATATCATTAGCTGCTGAA
>NW_007231937.1:40942-110070 GCF_000164805.1 Carlito syrichta
TCCCCTGAAAACTGGAACAAGACAAGGATGCCCACTCTCACCCCTCCTGTTCAATATAGTATTGGAAGTCCTGGCTAAAGCGATCAGAGAAGAGAAGGCAATCAGGGGTATCCAAATAGGAAAAGAGGAAGTCAAATTATCTCTCTTTGCAGATGACATGATTGTATACCTTGAAAACCCAAGAGAATCTGTCAAAAACCTCCTTACACTGATAAAGGCCTTCAGCAAAATCTCAGTATATAAAATAAATGTGCAAAAGACAATCACATTTCTTTACACCAATAATAAACAAACAGAAAACCAAATAAGAAGCACAATTTCATTCACAATAGCCACAACAAAAATGAAATACCTTGGCATCTTCCTAACCAGAGACGTGAAAGACCTTTACAATGTAAACTACAAAACTCTGCTCAAAGAAATCAGAGATGACACAAACAAGTGGAAAAATATCCCATGCTCATGATTGGAAGAATCAACATTGTGAAGATGACCATCTTACCTAAGGCAATCTACAGATTCAATGCAATTCCTATCAAATTACCAGCAACATTCTTCTCAGACCTAGAAAAAACAACCCAGAAATTCATATGGAAACACAAAGACCAAGAATAGCCAGAATAACCCTCAGCAGAAAAACAAAAAAAACAAAAAAAACAAAGCAGGTGGTATCACATTACCAGACTTCAAACTTTACTATAAAGCTACAATCATCAAAACAGCTTGGTATTGGTATAGGAACAGGCATATAGACCAACGGAATAGAATTGAGATTCCAGAGGCAAGACCTCAATTTCTCAACCAACTCATCTTCGACAAAGCCCCCACCACCTACCACTGGGGAGAGGAGAACCTATTCAGTAAATGGTGCTGGGAAAACTGGCTGACCACATGCAGAAGATTGAAACAGGACCCCTATTTATCCCCATACACAAAAATTAACTCTAAATTGATCAGGGACCTAAATCTACAACCTCAAACCAAAAGAACCTTAGGAAATAAGGACATTCCCTCATGGAAATCATAACTGGCATCCAATTCCTGAACAAAACTCGAAACCCACAGACCATAAGGGATAAGATAGATAAGTGGGACCTCATTAAACTGACAAACTTCTGCAAAGTCAAAGAAACCATCAAGAGAGCAGAAAGAGAGCCTACAGACTGGGAAAAAGTATTTGCCAACTCCAGGTCTGACAAAGGCTTAACAGCCTGGATCTACAAGGAACTCAAATGTGCTGAAAAGAAAAAAACAAACAACCCCATTATAAAACAGGCAAAAGATATGAACAGACACTTCACAAAGGAAGACATCCGAGCAGCCAACAGACACATGAAAAAATGTTCAACCTCATTAATCATCAGGGAGATGCAAATCAAAACCACACTGAGATACCACCTAACTCCAGTCAGAATGGCAATTATCAACAACTCAAAAAATAACAGCTTCTGGAGAGGGTGTGGCAAAAAGGGAACACTTCTACACTGTTCGTGGGAGTGTAAACTAGTGCAACCTCTGTGGAAAGCAGTGTGGCGATTCCTAAAAGCTCTAAACATCAACCTCCCATATGACCCTGCAATCCCCCCTACTGGGAATATACCCTGAAGAACTCAAATCACTCTATAAAAAAGATACCTGCACGCGAATGTTTATTGCAGCATTGTTCACAATAGCAAGAACCTGGAACCAACCACGCTGTCCACCAAAAGAGGACCTGATTTAAAAAATGTGGTACGTTTATACGATGGAATACTATGCAGCCATAAAAAAGAACAAAATCATGAATTTTGCAGCAACCTCGATGGAGCTAGAGTCTATAATACCAAGTGACCTCTCACAGAAACAAAGATCTGAGTACCACATATTCTCACTCATATAGTGGACCTTGATCATCCAATGCACTACTATAAAAAAAAAATGACTGACAGTGTTGGGAAACTATCGGGGGGGGGATGGAACTAATGGTAGTAAACATCTTTCTGGAGACAGGGAGACACCAGTTATCAACAAGGGGACCTGAATGAAGCATATTTGTATACCTAACCCTTAACTGTACCCCACAATATCAAAATAAAAAATATAGATTAAAAAAAAAAGAAAGTTTCTCAACAAACTAAAAGTATGACTACCATTTGATTTAGCAATCCTACTGATGGCTATATTTTCAAAATAAAGGAAATCAGTATGTCAAAGAGATTTCTGCACTCCTATGTTTATTGCAGCACTATTTACCATAGCCAAAATATGGAAGCAACCAAAGTATCCATCAATGAATGAATAAAGAAAATGTAGTGTATAAATAATAGAATATTATTTAGTTTTGAAAAATAATAAAATCCTGAAGCAACAGGGATAGAACTGGTAGTCATCATGTTAAGAGAAATAAGCCAGGCACTGGAAGACAAATGTTGCATGTTTTTCACTTAAATGTGGAAGCTTAAAACATGAAGACTTTTGTGTTTTTTTTCTGATTTTGCTCTACTTCTTAAGGAGGTGGACAGTAGAATTGTGGTTACCAGAAGTTTGGAAGGAAAGTGGGAAATGAAGAGAAGTTGGTTAATGGGTAGAAAAATTAATTTAGGTAGAAGAAATAAGTTCTAGTATTCAATAAAACAGTAGGAAAATTATGGTTAACAGTAATTTATTATATATTTCAAAATAGCTAGAAGAGAAGAATCATAACGTTGACAGCACAAAGAAAAGATAAATGTTTTAGGTGATGAATATCCCATTTATCTTGGTTTGATAATTACACATTGTATGCATGTATCAAAATATCACTTGTACCCCCAAATATGTTCAACTATCATAAAGTGATAAAAATTTAAAAAAAGAGTAAATTAAAGATGGACCATGACATAATGACAAATAAGAGTGAAGGAAGCCAAAGGGACACAAAGAGAGCACTTGATCAAGAGTCTGGGAACCCCAGTCCTAATCTTAACTAGGATAAGCTGCTTGCACTGGCTGGCCCTAAAATTATCTAAAATACTAGACAATCTTGAAGTTCCTATTCAACCCTATAGTTGTGTAAAATTTTCAATTTAAGCTGATATTCAACATGGAAATTATTTTATTAATATAAATTTTTTCCCCTGTAGTCTGGTGAAAATTCATGAGCTGGCATTATTTAAAGAACCATTGACGATATTGCATAGCTCATCCAATCAACCAAATTTAGTTATTGGTTTCTTTTTCTGTAGCCACTGTGGCTCAGTAAATTAGTGATGCTGACATATGCATTATTTCATAAACTATAAACTCCACAAGAAGTATCATGATTTTGAATTAAATTATCATCTGTATTTTTAAATAAGGATAAAAGTACCTCATTATATTTACTCACTTATTATTTCCAATGTTCAGTATTCATTTCTAAAGATTCAAGGTTCCTTTTGGTGTTATTTCCCTTCAGATTCGTGACTTTTCTTAGCGTTTCTTATAATGCAGTTCTGTTGGCAAAGCATTCCTCTTTCATTCACCTGAAAATGTCTTTATTTCACCTTCATTTTTTGGGTGATATTTTTGTTGAATATAGAATTTTGGTTTGCCAATTTTTTTCTATCAGTCATCATGATCTAATTTATATTATAGAGCTCTAAACCCAATAACTGCAGAATATACATTATTTTCACTATCACATAGTACAGTCACCAAATAAATCATATGCTGGATTGTGAAATAAATCTGAATACATTATAAAAGATCAAATAAATGTGGATTATATTTTTAGATCACAACAAAATTAAATTAGAAGTCGGTTAAAATAACATGTCTTTAAACCTCCAAATAATTAAAAATTAAACAACACAATCTATATCTATGGGTCAAAGTAGAAATTTAAAAAAAATGGAAAATATGTTAAGGTAAGTCATAAAATACAACCTATCAAAATTTGAGGAATGAAGATAAAGTGATGAGAAGAGAATTTATTTTAGTCTTACTTTAAATTTTTACATTAGAAAAAATAGTTATAAAACCAATGCTATAATGTTCTGAAAACTTGAAAAAGAAAAACAAAGTAGGCTGAAAAATAAATGCAAGAAAGTATATGAAAAACATAAAAACAGAAATCAATAAAATAGAAAAACAATAAAAAATTAATAGTGCCAAACGCTGTAGTTTTTTTTGAAAAAATAACAAAATAATAAAAAGCAGGGTTTTAAAAAAATAATAAAAAGTGTCAGACTTGTTGTCACTTGGAGGTTGTCACTTTCATTCCCACAACCAGAAAAACCAAAACAAACTGAAAATCAACAACTCTCTTAAGATCCATCAGAGAATTGAGGGCACAGGACAAATTGCTGTCCCTAAATAGAGTGGCAGACCAGTAAAGATATAAAATCACAGTTTACTAGTCCAAAAAAGAAAAAAAAAAGCTCCGAAAAATAAAATGCTTAAGAAAAAAATCTGACCATATATATACAAGAGTACAAAATCAGAATACAAAGATCAGTAGTTTCTATATACAGTGGTGTACTACATAATGACATTTCAGTCAGTGATGGACTGCATACACAATGATGCGCCCATAAAATTATAATGAAACTGAAAAATGTTTATAACCTAGTGATATTGTAGCCAATGTAATGTCATATGATGCATTACTCATGTGTTTGTGATAATGCTGGTGTAAATAAACCTACTACATTTCCAGTCATATAAAAGTCTGGCACATACAATTATGTATGGTACATAATACTTGACTATGTGCATAATAAGTGACTGTGTTACTGGTTTGTGTAGTTGTTATATTATGCTATTTGCCACTATTTTAGAGTATATTACTTCTACTTATTAAAAGAAACATTTTCTATAAAACATTATGCCACGTCTGCAGCAGCCTCACACTTCTTGTGTTTACCATGTCTCTTTGTTGTATGACTTTCTCTTGTACTTGATTTAATCTCATGTTATTTTGTTCATCATGGCCCCTGAGGATACGAAATTCACTGCTAATGTTGCCCTTATGAAGTCATATTGAATTATTGAATTGGAAATAAAATTAAAAGTAGTAAGAACTACAAAATTATATCAGTGCTGATTGTTGCTCACCAGGTAAGCATGTCCCATTCCACCATAGCTATGATTTTGAAGAACAAATTAAATAAAGTTGTTTTTAAAAAAGGCAATAAAACTAACACAAATTTGAGAAGGGCCAATATCAGATATAGATAAAGTTCTTTTTAAAAAAATTTAAAGACTTGGGGTACAAGTTAGGATTGGGTATATAAGTGGTTTATGTACAGGTGAAATTTCCAATGACTTGAATTAAAGACCAATTTCTTGGATTGGCCCAGGAATAGTGCCACACATACATGGTCAACTGATTTTCAACAAACATGTCAAGATAATTCAATGGGGAATGAAAGTCTTTTCAACCAAATGATGCCCGAACAACTGTAGAGATTTATTTTTAAAAGGATCATGATCTATATTTCATATCATATACAGAAATTAACTCCAAAGAGTAGTAAGTCTAAATATAAATCTAAAAATAAAAAACTATTTAAAAAGTAGAAGAAAATATTAGTGATAAAAAGTTAATAAATTGAACTTTATTGAAATTTAAAACATTTGCTCTTTAAAAGATACCCATTACAAAAATAAAAAAGCAAACAATGCAATGGAAGAAAATACTTCAATGTTTATATTTAGCAGACAATTTATATCCAGAAAAGGGAACTCATAGTTCAATTATCAGAAGAGAAGCAACACAATAGAAAAATTGGCAAACTACTCAGGAAAAAACTGTCATTTCTTAAATAAGCTAAATATACATATACTATTTTATCAAGCATTTCTGATTCTGATTGATTGTGAACAGAAGCAAAAAAAGTACACATGTACACCAAGATTGTGTACATATTGATGCCTGATTGACAATAATCCCAAACTGAAAACAACTCAGATGTCTATCAAAAGGTGAATGGTAAACAAAATGTGGTATTCCATGTGTTGGAATAATGCTCAAGAATGAAAAGAGGGAGCCGGGCTCGGTGGCTCAGCCTGTAATCCCGCGCCTTTGGGAGGCTGAGGTGAGTGGATTGCCTGAGCCCGCAGGTTCGAGACCTGCCTGGGCAGCGAGACCTCATCTCTACAATAAATCAAAAAATCAGCCGGGCGTGGTAGCACATGCCTGTAATTCCAGCTACTTGGAAGGCGGAGGCGGAAGGATCGCCGGAGCCCAGCAGGCGAGGTTGCGGTGGCCGGGAGCGGCCACTGCACTCTAGTCTGGGTGACAGAGTGAGACTCCAACTCAAGAAAAAAAAAAAAAAAAAGAGGGACTGCTGCTGCATACAGCACCATGGATAAATCTCAAAAATATTATGCATAGTAAAAGAAAGAGGCACAAAAGAGTGCATACTATATGATTACATTAATGTAAGTGCAAATTAATCAATTAAAAATGTAGATCAGTGGTTGAGTGGTGATGGGGAGACAGGAAAGGTAAAGAGAGGAATGAATTACAAAGGAGCATGTAGAATCTTTTGGGGATATTGGAAATGTTTTCTATCTTGATTTTGGCATTGGTTTCACAGGTATATGCAACTGTCTAAACTCTGATGTTGTTAAGGATAAAAAGGACATACACAGTTCCTTAGTATATCATTTATTAAGTAGAACTGGGAAAGAAAGGGGGTTAAAGAAACTTGTATGAGTTTTTTTTTTTTTTTGGTAAAGATTTTATATTTGTAAATAGAAAGAACTAACAAAATTCAACAACAAAAAAACATATGAACCAATTTTTTTTAACAGACAAAAGATTTGAATAGACACTTTACCCAAAGGAAAAAAGATAAACACACAAAAAGATGCATAATTAATCATTAAGGGAAATACAAATTAAAACCACAATATGATATTCCACACATGCTAGAATGTAAAAGGTTGAACATACTGAAGGTTAGCAAGCATCTAGAAGAACTATGACTGACTGCTCATGTGAATGTAGGGATAGTACAAACACTTTGGAAAACAGTTTGACAGTTTCTTTAAAAATTAAACTTACATTTATCATATGATCCAACCATTCCACTCCTAGGTGATTACAGAGAAAAGGATATGTCCATATGAACACTTGTACATGAATGCTCTTAACCAGAAACTGGAAACTCAAATGACCATCAGCATATGAAAAGATAAACTGTTGTGTATCTATACAATAGGTACTATTCAGAAGTATAAAGGAATAAATTGATATTCTTAACAATATAGATGAATCTCAAAATAATTCTGCTAAGTGAAAGAGGTCAAACAAGGTAGAATATATACTGTGTGATTCATTTGCAAACTAATCTATAATAACAGAAAGTAGATCAGTAGTTGCTTAAGGATAGGAGGATGGGAAGGGTGAGAATAAGGGTTTACAAAAGGTCAGAAAGTAACTTAGTGGTATCTGGGCATGATGGCTCATGCCTGTAATCCCAGCACTTTGGGAGGCAGAGAGGCGAGAGGATTACCTTAACCCAGGAATTCAAGACCAGCCTAGGCAACTTGGCCAGACCTCCTCTCTACAATAAATCAAAAAATTAGGTGGGTATAGTTCCAGCTACCTGGAAGGCTGAGGCATAGGGATCACCTGAGTCCAGCAGATTGGTGCTACGGTTGAACAGTTAATGCACTCTAGCCTGGGCACCTGAGTAAGAATGCAACTCAGGAAAAAAAACCAAAAAACTTAGTGGTAATTAATATGATGGTTTCACATTAATAATGTCAGTTAATGTGACAGATGTATGAATATGTCGAAGTTTAGCAAATTGTACCCTTTCAATGTTTGTAGTTTACTGTGTGTCATTTTTATCTTAATAAAGCAGTATGCTAGAAAAAAAAATTTTAACCTAAATGCTGGGGGGAAAAGGGGATCCTGAGCATTTAAAAACAATCAGTCTGACTACTAATAAAACATGGCTAGTGAATCTCAGGTTCTGAACAGTCATATTAGCAACCCCTCCCTTAGCCAAGAACCAGAACTGAATTAGAGAGCGGAGCAGAGGCACAACTGAAAGCTCTTTCCTGTGAACAGAGATAGAATGAAGAGAAAGACAGAGACATGCCTCCTCTTCAACAAATAATCTGTTCCTAAGCTCTGTAGAGAGGACTATATTACTCTTAGCATTTTTAATCTTTTACAAATTTATTTTTCTTTGTAAAAATTATGTATCTAAGTTGCACACACCCCAAGAAGTCCTGATTCAGTAAATTTTGTGTGGCCTCTATATTTTTAAGTTTATTTTCAATGTGGTAAAATATACAAAATGTAAAAATTACCATTTAGCTATGGTTAAATGTACAGTTCAGTAGCATTAAAAACATTCATTGTGCAACCATCATTGCCATCCATTTCCAGGCTTTTTTCATCTTGCAAAACGGAAACTCTATCCATTGCACACTAACTTTCTATTTCCCCTCCACTCAGCCCCTGACAAATACCATTCTACTTTCTGTCTCTATGCATTTGACTAAGTACCTTATAAGAGTGGAGTCATACTTGGTTTATTTACTTGGCAAAATGTCTTCAAGGTTCATGTTTTAACATGTGTCAGAATACTTTTTTTTTTTTTTGAGTGGGAGTCTCACTCTGTCGCCAGACTGGAGTGCAGTGGCCGCTCCCGGGTTACCGCAGCCTTGACCTGCTGGGCTCCAGTGATCCTTCCGCCTCAGCCTTCCAAGTAGCCAGAATTATAGGCATGCGCTACCACGCCTGGCTGATTTTTTGATTTATTGTAGAGATGAGGTCTTGCCTGCCCAGGCGGGTCTCGAACCCGCGGGCTCAGGCAATCCACTCACCTCAGCCTCTCAAAGGCGTGGATTACAGACTGAGCCACCGAGCCCAGCTGAATATTTTTCTTTTCAAAGTCTGAAAAAATATTCCATTGTATGTATATACTATATTTTGTTTATCCATTCCTCCACCAATGGGCACTTGGGTTGTTTCTGCCTTTTGACTATTGTAAACATGTATGTACAAGTTTCTATTTGTGTTCCTGCTTTTTATTCCTTTGAGTATATACTCAGAAATGAAACTGCTTAGTCTTATGGTCACTCTTTTTAAAGGTCTGAGAGCTGCTACACTGTTTTCCATAGCAGCTGCACTATTTTACATTTTCACTAGTAGACCACAAAGTTCCAGTTTCTCCATATCTTGATCAATACTTGTTATTTTTTGGTTTTTTTTTTTTTTTTGTGGTAGCTAATGGATGCTAATTGTATCTCATGGTCATTTGAATTTCTCTAATTAGTGATTTTTATCATATTTCCATGTGCTTACTGGTCATTTGTATATCATTTTTTACAGAAATGTCTATTCAAGTTTTTTGTCCATTTGTTTAATTAGAATTTTCTTTGCTGTTGAGTTTTCGGAGTTCTTTATATATTCTGAATATTAATCCCTTATCAGATGTATGATTTGCAAATATTTTATGCCATTCTGTGGGCTGCCCTTTTCCTTTATATTTTTTATTAAAAATATTTTTTGTTTTAAAATTATGGGGTACAGTTAAGGGTTAGGTATAGAAATATGCATCGTTAAGGCACCCTTGTGGATAAGGGGTATCCCCCCGTCCCCAGACATTGACTATAGTTAATCCCACCTCCCTTCCCTGCCCTGTCCCCCATAGTTTCCCATCACTGTCAATCCTTTTCTTATAGTATTATGGTAGATGTTCAAGTTTCACTTATGAGTGAGAACATGTGATACTCGGATCTTTGTTTCTGTGAGAGATCACTCAGTATTATAAACTCTAGTTCCATCCAGGTTGTGGCGAAATTCATGATGTTGTTTTTTTTTTATGGCCGTGTAATATTCCATCGTGTATATGTAAAACATTTTTTAAATCCAGTCCTCTTTTGATGGACAGGATGGTTGGTCCCAGGTTCATGCTATTGTTAACAATGCTGCGATAAACATACATGTGCAGGTATCTTTTTCATAGAGTGATCTGAGTTCTTCAGGGTATATTCCCAGTAGGGGGATTGCAGGGTCATATGGGAGGTAGATATTTAGAACTTTTAGGAATTGCCACACTGCTTTCCACAGAGGTTGCACTAGTTTACACTCCCATCAACAGTGTAGAAGTGTTCTCTTTTCACCACATCCTCTCCAGCATCTGTTATTTTTTGAGTTATTGATAATGGCCATTCTGACTGGAGATAGGTGGTATCTCAGTGTAGTTTTAATTTGCATCTCCTTGATGATTAGCGAGGTTGAACATTTCCTCATGTGTCTGTTGGCCACTCGTATGTCTTCTTTTGAGAAGTGTCTGTTCATATCTTTTGCCCACTTTATAATGGTTTTTTTTTTCCTTTTCAGCACGTTTGAGTTCCTTGTAGATCCAAGATGTTAGGCCTTTGTCAGACATGGAGTTGGCAAATATTTTCTCCCAGTCTGTGGGCTGTCTCCCTGTTCTGTTGATGGTTTCTTTGGCTTTGCAGAAGTTTGTCAGTTTAATGAGGTCCCACTTGTCTATCTTATCTCTTATGGTATGTATTTCAGGTTTTGTTCAGGAATTGGATGCCAGTTCCAATTTCCATGAGGGTGTGTCCTGCATTTTCTAAGGTTCTTATAGCTTGAGGTTTTACATTTAGGTCTCTGATCTAGTTAGAGTTAATTTTTGTGTATGGGGATAGATAGGAGTCATGTTTGAATCTTCTGCATGTGGTCAGTCAGTTTTCCCAACACCATTTACTGAATAGGTTCTCCTATCCCCAGTGGTAGATGGTGGAGGTTTTGTTGAAGATGAGTTGGTTGAGAAATCGAGGTTTTGCTTCTGGAATCTTAATTCTATTCCACTGGTCTATAAGCCTGTTCCTGTACCAATACCAAGCTGTTTTGATTATTGTAGCTTTATAGTAAAGTTTGAAGTCTCGTGATATATCCTGCTTTTTTTTTTTTTTTGCTGAAGATTGTTCTGGCTATTCTTGGTCAGTTGTTTTTCCATATAAATTCCTGTATTGTTTTTTCTAGGTCTGAGAAGAATGTTGCTGGTAATTTGATGGGTATTGCATTAAGTCTATAGATTACCTTGGGTAAGACGGACATCTTCACAATGTTGATTCTTCCAATACATGAGCATGGGATACTTTTCCACTTGTTTGTGTCATCTTTGATTTCTTTGAGCAGTGTTTTGTAGTTTTCATTGTAAAGGTCTTTCACGTCCCTGTTTAGGAAGATGCCAAGGTATTTCTTTTTTTTTTTTGTGGCTATTGTGAATGGGATTGTGCTTTTTATTTGGGTTTCTGTTTGTTTATTATTGGTGTAAAGATATGTGATTGTCTTTTGCACATTTATTTTATACCCTGAGACTTTGCCAAAGTCCTTTATCAGTGCAAGGAGGCTTTTGACAGATTCTCTTGGGTTTTCAAGTTACATAATCATGTTGTTTGTGAAGAAAGATAACTTGACTTCCTCTTTTCTTATATGGATAGCCATGATAGACTTCTCTTTTCTGATTGCTCTAGCCAGGACTTCCAATACTATAATGAACAGAAGGAGAGTGGGCATCCTCATCTTGTTTCAGTTTTCAGGGGAAATGGTTCCAATTTTTGTCTATTTAAGAGTATGCTGGCTGTGGGTTCCTTGTAGATGGCTTTTACTATTTTGAGGCATGTTCCATGTATGCCTAGATGTTCAACAGTTTTTATCAAGAAGGGGTGCTGGTTTTTTCAAAAGCTTTTCTGCATCTAATGATATAATCATATGTTTTTTGTTCTGACGTCTGTTGATGTATTTAATTACACTTATTGTCTTGCAAATGTTGAACCAGACTTTCATCCCAGGGATGAAGCCTACTTGGTTATGGTGGATGATTTTTGAGAGGTGTTGTTGAATCCGATTTGCTAGGATGTTGTTGAGAATTTTGGCATCTATGTTCATCAAAGTTATTGCTCTGTAGTTCTCTTTCTTTGTTGGGTCTTTACCTGGCTTGGGTATCAATGTGATGTTAGCTTCATAAAATGATTTGGGGAGGGTTCCATCTTTCTCAATTGCCTGCAATACTTTCAGTAGAATTGGTATGAGCTCCTCCTTAAATGTCTATAGAATTCTGCTGGAAAGCCATCTGGTTCAGGGCTTTTTTGTAGGTAGTTTACTTATTACATAATCAATTTCCTTGATTGTTATTGGTCTATTTAGGGTCTCGATTTCTTCTTGCTTCAACCTAGGCAGGTTGTGTGATGTCAGAAAGTCTTCCATTTCCTTAAGATTTTCAAGTTTGTTTCCATACAAATGTATATAGTAATCTCTAGTGATCTTTTGTATTTCTTCAGGGTCAGATGTTACCTCTATTTTTGTATTTCTGATTATATTTATTTGAGATTTTTCTCTTTTTTTCTTGATCAGTCTAGCTAGGGGAACTTCGATCTTGTTTTTCCTTTCAAAGAACCACTTTTTGCTTCCTCGACTTTTTGTATTATCTTTTTGTCTTCTATGTCCCAGATTTGGGCTTTTATTTTGGCGATCTGGATTCTTCTGCTGAAGTTAGGGTTTTGGTGGTCTTGCTTTTCCAGCTTCCTTAGGTGACTTGTTAGACTGTTAATTTGTGATCCTTCCATTTTCTTAATGTGCGTTTGTAGAGAGATGAATTCTCCTTTTACTACAACTTTCATAGCATCCCAGAGATTTTGGTAAGATGTTTCTTCATTTTCATTTGTTTCCAGGTATCTTTTAATCTCTGTTTTGATTTCATCATTGACCCAGGAGTTGTTTAGCATGATGCTGTTTAGTGTCCATATCTTTGTGGGTTTGGGGGGAACCTTGTTGGTGTTGATGTTTATTTTTATTCCACTGTGGTCTGAGAGGGTGCATGACAAAATTTCAATCTTTTGAAATTTGTTTATGGTGGATTTATGGCCAAGTATGTGGTTGATCTTAGAGTACCTTCCATGTGGTTATGATTATAATGTATATTCTGTGGTCATTGGGTGGAGTGTTCTGTAGGTATCAGTTAAGTCAATTTGGTCAAGAGTCACTTTAAGGTTCCAAATCTCATTGCTGATTTTTTGTCCTGATTATCTGTGTAGGGTTGTGAGTGGGGTATTAAAGTCCCCAGCTATGATAGTGTTAGAGTCAATATCTTCTTTGGGTTTTCCTAGAAGCTGCTTTATGAAAATTGGTGCTCCTATGTTGGATGCATATATGTTTAGGATAGATATTTCTTGTTGATGGAGTGAACCATTTATCATTATGTAGCCGCCTTCTGTATCTTTTTAAATTTTTGATAATTTAAATGGTATTTTTTCTGAAATTAGGACCATGACTCCTCCTTTCTTTTGTGTTCCGTTCACCTGAAAATTTGTTTCCCATTCTCCTCTTTGAGTCTGTGCATGTCCTTTCTAGTGAGATGGGTCTCTTGAAGTCAATATATTGTTGCCTGGTGATATTTTATCCATTTTGCCATTCTATGTCTTTTCAGTGGTGCATCTCTCCATTAATGTCTTGATATCTAGGTTTGTAATTTGAGACCAGTCATTCTGGGAGCTCTTCATTGTTTGCATTCCTAAGTCAGTTTTTTTAGTGTCTACCCTCCCAGGAGTCTGGGAGAGACTCATATTCTTATTTTGATTTTTCTTCATTTGTGCAGATTTTTTTCTCTCCCCTGCCCCCCCTTCTTTTATTCTGTTTTTCAGGGAAGGTGGGGTTCCTTTTACTTCTTTTGTTCAATTACCTGTTCTTCCTTATGAGGGTCCTCTGGCTTTGTTTACTTTTGAGGCTGGACTGTGGGTTGGGGCTGTACTTTTTGCCGTTTTGAGATTTAATTGAGGGTGAAGATGTGATTCATAATCTATCTGCGGATCTCAGTATCCACCAACAAGTTTATGGGCACATTGGAATCCATTTCCTACTGCCTTACAATCTGTCCATGCAGCAGGGTTTAGATTTGCTCCCTGGAACAAAAAAAGGTATGGAAAAGGAAAATAATTGAAGAAGGGGGTATCAAGAGGAAGTTAGAGAGACAGAAGAGTGAGAGGGGAAGACAGACATACATCCTAATGAATGAAAAAGAGACACAAAGCGAGAAAAGAGTGAAAAACAGACACACAAACAAAATTCCCTAAAGTATACCAGTAATCACACAAAGACAGCCCAATAAAGTCATGCCTTTTGATGCATTTTTCCCCAACACAAACAGGTAACCTAAATCAAAAAGCAAACAAAAGTGAGCAAAACAGACAGTCAAAACAATAAAATCAAAAATCAAAATAAGAAAGCAGATTAGCTCTGGAATCTTCTCTGAGTGTCTAAAGTCTCTTCAGCTCTGATCTCTAGCCTCTCCCCTTTGCTTTCATTGCAGGCAGATAGATTTACTCCAAGCTTGGGTTGGTTCCTTTGACTTGCTGCCTGAGAGGTGCTGCAACAGGGCTGAGTTGCCTGTATCTGATTCAGCTAGGAGAGGGCTTTTGTCTCCTGTTTAGTGATGTTTCCTTAGAAACCAAGGTGGAAGCTGCTCATTGATGGGCAGGGCAATGCAAAT
Source organism: Carlito syrichta (assembly GCF_000164805.1). Taxonomy (NCBI): domain Eukaryota; kingdom Metazoa; phylum Chordata; class Mammalia; order Primates; family Tarsiidae; genus Carlito; species Carlito syrichta. The sequence continues at coordinate 55,414 of NW_007231937.1, forward strand.
CTCTGCCTGGAAAATGGCTGAGGTGGGCATCTCCTCTTTTGCGAATCCTTTCTCTCCACCCATCCTTTCTCTCCACTCATCTGGGTCCATGGGCAATCCACTATGATGGGCTGTCATGGTGTGTCTCCCGCATCAGGCACTGGGGATCAGCGAAACAGCTGGATACTGGATCTGGTGTGCCATCAGTGATCTGAGGTGGAGGAGGGAGTTGGGAATTCCCTCTTTTGGAGCTGAGAGTTGAGAGTGACTGATCAGCACCTCCTTAAGGTATACTATTCCCTTACACAACCATGGGGTCCCACACTGGGTGCCTCAGCCAGAGCGGGGACCGTAGCTCCAAAGGGCGGGTGGTGAGTGGTAACAGTGTCCTTGGGCCCTGCACAGGGCACTTCAGCCAGTAGTGGAGCTGGTATCTCTGAGGGGCAGGCACCTAGAGCCTCTCTGGGTGATGGCAGCTTGAAAGAGGGCTGGGTGGGGGCCCAGAACCTAGGGCAGGGAGCTGGAACTCTGAGGAGTGAGCACTGGGCTGCTAGGCTAGGGACCCAGTCAGGAAAGGAGCTGGTAGCAGCTGAGTGCTGGGCAGATCAGTGTAGCCAGCAAGGGAACCCAGATCTCCACAAGACAGTATCCAAGGGCCTCCACAGGTGCGGCTGTCTACTTGGGGCCAGGTGAGACATTGTAGCCAGGGAGGGAGCTGGGATCTCCACATGACCAGGGCCCAGGGCTGCCTATGGTGGAGCAGCAGCAGCCGAGGGGCCACAATAACTTGCCTTGCGTGGGACCAAGGGTCTTCAGGCCTCGGACTGGTGTGGCTGGTGGTGGGCAGGGGGGATTGGGGAAGGAAAGTAAGAGTCTTTTTGGGAACTTACTTTTTGAGAATCTCACAGTCCCACATATGCCGTTACCATCTTACTGGAACCTCTTGAGTTTTAATTTTTATTTCCTTTTGAATTTTTATTTTTTTAGGCTTATTTTTATTATTTTTATTTTAAAGATATGGGGTACAATTCAGGATTAGGTATACAAGTGATCATTGTTCAGGTAAATTTTGGCCTTTCCTATGGTCTCCACTTCTTTTGGTTTGAGATCAGGTACGCTTACTGATGTTATGAATCTCCCATCCCCCAGCAGTATCCTGCTACTGCCAATCCATTCCTTGTAGCATTATGGCAAATATTCATGGTCCACTTATGAGTGAGAACATGTGGTACTCAGTTCTTTGATTCTGTGAGAGATCTTTGAGTATTATAAACTCTAAATCCATCCAAGTTGCTGCAGAGTTCATATATTTGTCCTTCTTCATGACAACGTAATAGTCCACAATGTATATGTACCACATCTTTTTATCCAGTCCAGTTTCCATGGGCAGCACAGTTAGTTTCATGTGTTTTTGCTATTGTGAATAGTACTACAATAAACATGCATATGCAGATATCTTTTTTTTTGTAGAATGATTTGAGTTCTTCCAGATATATTCCCAGTAGGGGGATTGCTGGGTCAAATGGAAGGTCAAGTGCTAGTTCTTTTAGAAATCACCACACTGTTTTCCATAGATGCTGAAGTAGTTTGCATTCTCATCAGCAGTGTAGAGGTATTCCCTTTTCTCCACGTTCTCATCGGCATCTGCTGTTTTTTGTTTTATTAATGATGGTCATTCATAATGGGGTTAGATGATATATTAATGTGGTTTTGATTTGCATTTCTCTGATGATGAGTGAGGCTGAGCACTTTTCCATGTGTCTGTTGTCTGCCTGTATATCTTCTTTTGAGAAGTGTCTATTCATGTCTTTTGCCTACTTTTTAAAATTTTTATTTTATTTTGTTTATTTTTATTATAAAGATGTGGGGTACAATTCTGGGTTAGGTATATAAACATTGATCATACAGGTACCCTTGTTGATGAGGTATGCCCCTCCCTCCCTAGCAGTTTCCCTCAACTGCCAATCCCACCCCCACTCCCCTGACAGTTTCCCACTAATGCCAATCACTTTCTTATAGCATTATAATTGCTCAAGGTCTGCTTATGAGTGAGAACATATGGAACTCTGTTCTTTGTTCCTGGGATAGATCACTGAGTATGATCAACTCCAAATCCATCCTAGTTGCTGAAAGACCTTATATTTGTCCTTCTTTATGGCTGCATAATATTGCATTGTGCATATGTACCACAATTTTTTAATCCAGTACAGCTTCAGTGGGCCACATGGTTGGTTCCATGTTTTTGCTATTGTAAATAGATCTGCAACAAGCATACGTGTGCAGATATGCCCACTTTTTAATCGGGCTTTTTGTTTTATTCCTTTCAGCATGTTTGAGTTCCTTGTAGATTCTGGATGCTAGACCTTTGTTGGATATACAATTGGTAAATATTTCTTCCCATTCTGTGGGCTGCCTCCCTGTTCTCTTGATGGTTTCTTTTGCTTTGCAGAAGTTTTTCAGTTTAATGAGGTTCCACTTGTCTATTTTATCTCTTATGGCATGGACATCTGGTGTTTTGATCAGGAATTCATTGCCTACTCTGATTTCCATCAGGGTGTCTTCTGCATTTTCTAAGATTCTTACAGTTTGTGGTTTTACATTTAGGTCTTTGATCCACTTGGAGTTGATTTTTGTGCATGGTGATAAGTAGGGGACCTGTTTCAATCTTCTACATGTGACCAGCCAGTTTTTTAAGCACCATTTATTGTATAGTTTCTCCTTTCCCCAGTGACTCTTTGTGGAGGCTTTATCAAAGATGAGTTGGTTGAGAAATTGAGGTTTTGCTCAATTTCTATCCTGTTCCTTTGGCCTATGTGCTTGTTCTTGTACCAATACTAGACTTGATTATTTTAGCCTTATAGTAAAGTTCAAAGTCTGTAACTGTGATACTTTCTGTTCTTTCTGTTTCTTTTGTTGAGGATTGTTTTGGCTATTCATGGTCATTTATGTTTCCATATGAATTTCTGTTTTGTTGTTTCCAGGTCTGAGAAGAATGATGTTGGTAATTTAATGGGTATTGCATTGAATCTGTAGATTGCCTTGGGTAGAATGGACATCTTAATAATGATGATTCTTCCTATCCATGAGCATGGAATATTTTTCTATTTGTTTGTGTCTTGTTTATTTTGAGCAGTGTTTTGTAGTTTTTGTTGTAAAGGTCTTTCACTTCAATGGTTAGAAAGATGCTGAGGTATTTCTTTATTTTGTGGCTATTGTGAATGGGATTGTGCTTTTTATTTGGTTCTCTGTTTGTTGGTGTCTAAGAATGTGACTGTCTTTTGCACTTTTATTTTGTACCTTGAGACTTTACCAAAGTCCTTTAGCAGTGCAAGCAGGTTTTTGACAGATTATCTTAGATTTCAGAAGTCAGCAAAGAAGGAAAACTTAACTTCCTCTTTTCCTATGTATATATCCCTGATTTCTTTCTCTTGTCTGATTGCTCTAGCTAGGGCTTCCAACACAATATTTTACAGGAAGAGTGAGAGTGGGCAGCTTTATCTTTTATCATTTCCATGGGAAATGCTATAATTATAATGCTATGAGAAAGTGATTGACATTAATTTCTTCTGTTTAACAATATGCTGGCTGTGTGTTTATCATAGCTGGCACTTAGTATTTTGAGGTATATTCCTTTTCTGCCTAGGTGTTCAAGGGTTTTTATCAAGAAACTATGCTGGATTTTGTCAAACGCTTTTTCTGCATGTAGTGATATAATCATGTGGTTCTTCTTCTTCTTTTTTTAATCTGTTAATGTATTTAATTACATTGTGGCTGCTGAACCAGTCCTGCATCCCAGGGATGAAGCCTACTTGGTTATATTGAATGACTTTTGAGATGTGCTGTTGGATCTGATTTTCTAGAATCCTGTTAAGAATGTTTGCATCTACATTTATCAGGGATATTGACCTGTAGTTCTCTTTTTTGTTGGATCTTTATCCAGTTTGGGTATCAGTGTGATGTTCACTTCGCAAAATGATCTGGGGAGAATTCTATCTTTCTCTATTGCCTTGAGTACTTTCAATAGGATTGGTATCAGTTCCTCCTTTTATGTTTTATAGAATTCTGCTGGAAAGTCACCTGGTACAGGGCTTTGTTTTATAGGTAGTTTTCTTTGTGTGAGTTTTTAAAGAAAGCTCATGTAAGTGAGCTCTACTGGTTATGCATTTCAGAGTGGTTTAAATATTTCAGCTGTGAAGTGCAACCTGAAACACTGTATAAGTCTATATTCTCATGGCCACAAGTTACAAAATCTTCAAATAAATAGAGCCAAAAGATTTTTCTTAAGTTTGATGTAAACTAGTATGGCATCAAACACTGATCATAAATGATTAGAAGCTATTCTAATCATTTGTTTATAAATATATTGTTTATACAATATATTTATACTTAATAAAATGTATTGTATTTGGTGTTAGAGTACTGCCTCTGGCACTGCTGCAGGTGGTATATCATAAACAGTATACTCACTAGGTTCTTTCTTAAATCATGAAAGTTCTGAAGTACATGTGGCCCTATGAGTGTCAGACAAAGGATGTAGATTTGTAACAGCCAATAGTTTGTGCTGCAGATTTAACTGACAATGTATTTCCTTTCTCTTTTTCTTTAAGATGGATAATATACACACACTGATAGACATTTTCGGAACAATTAAGCATTTTAGGTACAGACTAAGCATTTATCTAGTAAGTTAGATAAATTATAAAGGATTAACAGATATTATTTTATCATGTAATATTTTAAATTAATATAACATTAGTTCTCGTAATACTACAGTACAGTTGGCCTTCCATATTTGCAGATTCTGCATCTGAGAATTCCACCAACAGTGGATTTGAAAGTCAGTATTCTTGACATATGTAAACTATGGATATGGAGGGCCTATACTTCCCATACGTGGGTTCTGCAGGGTGGACTGCAGGACATGAACATCCATGGATTTTGGTATCCACAGAGGGCCTGGAGTCAATCCCCCACAAATACTGAGGGATGACTGCATATTCAGAAACCTGTTTAGTATTCCACTAATGCTTGGTATTACTGGACAAGTCCCATTGCACATGCATATAGGCTGGTAGATGGAATTTCTAAAATTTTAGGAAAGAATACTTTATAACAGTAAATTGTCAGCATTATCTTGACTTGGTTGTGATTTTTTGATTGCTGTTCTTTTTTTTTGAGTTGGAGTCTCACTCCGTCACCCAGACTGGAGTGCAGTGGCCGCTCCCGGCCACCGCAGCCTCAACCTGCTGGGCTCCCGCGATCCTTTCGCCTCAGCCTTCCGAGTAGCCGGAATTACAGGCACATGCTACCACGCCCGGCTAATTTTTGATTTATTGTAGAGATGAGGTCTCACCAAGTTGCCCAGGCAGGTCTCGAACCCGAGGGCTCGGGCAATTCACTCACCTGATTGCTGTTCTTTCTAACAATAAATTACCATTGTTTGCATTATTACTAATGCATTTTGTTGTAGATTGTTTACTTGGCTTTATAGTGAATTGCAATGTATATTTAGAGCTATGATCTCTCAATATCTAACTTTCAAACATAGAAGACAATTCAAATGTGAATTATTCATATTTCTCTTACTAAATCAGATTGTGAATATAAGCCCTCATAAATCTCCTTACAGCATATGCTTCATTGGTAGTTCATTTTTTCTTTTCACCAGAAAGTAAAAGCTGTCGTTAAATTTCCTTCATTCATTTTCTTCCAATGTTTGTAGCAAAACAAAATTTTAAAAATTTATGAACATTGATACGGAGAGGTCAAAGACTAGCATTAGGTTGGATCTAAGAAAGAATTATGCTTCACCAAAGAATATAATCTGTTTTAGCAACCTGATAAAAGCTATGGGGCAGCAACTGGAACAAGAACTGAGGGAAGGGTCCCAAGTCAAGGAGATTCCTGGGAGCAGCAATGAAAGAGAGATGACATAACTGCATGTCAGTCCTGGAAGGTCTGACACTAGGAATAAAATCTCTGAAGGTGAGAGCAGGAAAGGTATGCCCTGGGAAAGGTGGTCTATTCTGATAAATAAAAAATTAGGGCCTGGGGTAAGGGAGTAGAGAATACAGGTAGGCATTGAAGACCAGTAAAAAAAATAATCTGAAGCTCGTATGAGTATATTCAGAAAAATTCCTACATGCTAGATGTGAAAATATCTTGCTTATCCAGAAAGAGTAGGAGGGCCAACTAATTTTGGAGGTTGACACTACTAAGTGACAGCCAGGGCATATATTGGCAAACGGGAAAGTAGAGGCAAGATTCACTCCAACCCAAATCTAGCTTCAGCTATTGTCTGAACAGCTTAACCTGACTAAGAAACATGAAAATAACTTTTGGCATTATATAACAGAAATGTCAGGCACCATTTTAAGAAAGAAGTTACAAATTTGAGACAGAAATTATGGCTAAGAGCACAATAAATATGTACTAAAGTCCTCCTATAGATAAGTATGGTTATGACTTTAAGATGAAGGATTACCAGAATATGAGACACAGGTGGTGGGAGAGTGCTGGGAAGTAGGGTAGACAATCTCTAAGATGGCCCCGAATGACCTTCCTTCCCGATGTTCATGACTTATATAATCCCTTCTGTTTTGGTATGAGCTGGATCTGCAACTTGCATCTAATGAGAAGAATAAGGCAGAAGTGAAGGGATGCTATTTTCAGGATTAGGTTATAAAAAGACTGTGCCTTCTGTCTTGGGGTCTTTCTCTTTTGCTCTCTCTCAGATCTCAGATCACTCTTCAAGAGGAAGCAAGCTACCATGTTTTGAGAAAATCTTGTGGAGAGATTCATGTGGAAAGGGACTGGGGGCTGTCAACATCCACACGAGTGAGTGTGGAAGCAGATCCTTCAACTTCACTAGTCCCTGTTAAATCTCCACATGAAACTGCTGTCCTGGAGGACAGCTCGACTACAATCTCATGAGAGACTTTAAGCCAGAGGCACATAAATAGGCCTCGCCCAGACTTGTAACCAACAGAGACTGAGATAATAAATATTTGTCGTTTAAAGCTGCTAAATTTCAGAGCAAATCGTTATGCAGCTATTGATAACTGATACATAGAGAATGTCCTATTTTGTACCCAACATTGAGGTTTGTTGCAAGATCCCTAGTAAATAGGAGTGTAGGACCTATGATCTGAAGATGAAGACAGTGGACAGGGTAGGTTAGGAATAGGAAATGGGTTTATGTATAGTATACTCAATATAGATATCAGGGGATAGTGCACTGGAGTCAGTTAGACTTGAATTGGAATATTTCTCAATGTTCTTAACTGGCAAATGAGATTTTTGTGTGGATTAAATGACATTGAGAGTATTTAGCACAATGCCTGACTTCTAAATACTCAAGGAATCATAGTTCTTGCTATAATCAGTAACCCATTCATCTCCTCTTGCTTAGGACAAGTTTTAAAATTAAATTTCTAGGACTCTGATTATGTAAAAGAAGTGTTTAAGTGGTCACATATTAACCACATTGAAGTCTGGACAGGAAAACGAGTGAGACTGAGACAAAACACCAAAGATTGCAGGGTTCTCTCTCAAGAGTGGAGGTGGCTTGAAAAAAGTGATGGTTCTGTGAATTATGAATTAGGGTTACTTGCCATTTTTAAATGTGTCAGAAATTCGGACAATGGGAGGTGTTTGTGGTGCTATGGCTTAAAAATGTACTCATTAATTTTTGATGTGCAAAGATTCCACTTTTAGTGCGACTAAGTTAGTGAAAAAAAGTCAAACTTGCTTATATTTTTCTGCTTTGGACCTTCAATTTTAAGGACTCAATGGGAGACAAGATTTCCGTCAGTACTGGCTGGGTAATTTTGGGTTGGTAACAGAGAGAAAAAAAGGCTGTCATGTTGGAGGTGGAGGCAACTGAAAAGGAAGAGAATGACCTTTATGGAACATTCCTGAGTTCATAATAATGTCATCTGGAAGTTACCTGTCAGGAGAGTCCTGTGATTTCCTTATACACAGAGTTCTGCATCCCTATGGCTGCTTTGCTGAGTACCCATGGCAGATATCAGCAATTCTCTATAGAAGTTGTAGGAAGAGACCCCCACACCTTGTTAAATGACACCAAGTACTAGGGAAATACTTAAATATAAACTGTCTCTATATAATCACGCCCTGTGTAATGTCATTTTGGTCGACAACTGACTACATATATGATGGTGGTATCATAAAATTATAATGGAGCAGAGAAATTCATATTGCCTAAGGATGTAGCTCTCATAAGGTCATAATGGATCATATTAACTTTTTGTATTCAAATATATTTAGACATGCAAACAACACTGTGTTACAGTTGTCCACATTATCTAGTACAGAAACATGCTGTACAGGCTTATAGCCTAGGAGTATAGACTTGGAGCCTAGGCTATACTTTATGACCTAGGTGTATAGTAGACTATATCACATAGGTTTGCATAAGTACGCTCTATGATGTTCTCATAATGATGAAATCACCTAGTGGCACATTTCTCAGAACATATCCCAGTCATTGTGATGCATGACTGTATATATTTTTAAATGTTTCATAAGTCTGATAGCCAGCTATACATTTTTATAAAGTGGGTCATTAACATTCTCCAGTTTTCTTTTTACTTTTCTTTCTAGTCACCAAATCAAAGTGAAGTCAACATATATGTATTTCTAGTTAGACTGATGTTTTCATAAGCCACACAAACTTGAAATTCTTGAGTGGGCATATGCATTGGCTTGCTTTCGATTGATAATGTCATGAAAGATTGTGAGAGAACCATGCCTTGTGTATAATTTGTAGCATGATATTCAGAGCATAACTTCGATAGTGAAAATATTTGCTCTGAGCTGAAGGAAATAAACTCATCATCTGATAGCACTCACCAACTAAAAAAACATGGGGAATCCAGATGAGAAATTTTAAATATGGGAGACTTTAAAAAGGGAGGTGTATGTTCCACAGTTTTGGTGTTTAAGAGATGAAAGACAGATGACATTATGACCTTCCACAATTTGACTGAATGCACAGCCATGAATATCTATGAACAGAAATAGTCACAGCCTGTTATGAAAACATTTTTCTTTTTAGTTGAAATCATTATTATCAGCATTGAGGAACATACTATAAAAAGTCATTCTTAATCCCATTATTCCATCACAACTGTTTATTCTTGCATATTGCTTTTTTAAACCTTTATTGCTTATATTTATAGCTATTTACATGGCATTTTCTATTTCAGCTTTCTAAATACACAAAGTTATAAACATCTCAATTATTTATACATAGCATTTTAAGGGTCCTTTTAAGTGGTTGCATGATATACCACTAGATTACTTGATAAAATTTGCTAAAGTAATCTTGCATTGTGAGTATTTGTTATTATCAAATTATATATTTTAAATTAATTACTTTAGCTCTGTAACTGAACTACAGAAATGTAGCAGTCCTAGTTGTTGCCCAATAGTGCAAGATGCATAGCATCATGAGTTCAGTGTGACAAAGTAACATGACTTTTACAGTCCACCCAAACCTAGCACTTTTCAGTTGTGGATTAGGCAGATAAAAGAGAACATTGGACAAATGGCTAGACAGAATTAATCTCTATATGATCGACTCCTATTATTTTTACTTCTGTTTTCCATGTATTAAAAAGATTGTTAAAACAATTAATACTGGAGTGTTGTTAAAACAATTGATACTGGAGGTGAGTGTTAGTGTTTAATTTTGAATTTTGGGCTATCTCTGAAACACAAAATTTTTAATTTTTTTTTTTTGTTTGAGTTGGAGTCTCACTCTGTCGCCTAGACTGGAGTGCAGTGGCCGCTCCCGGCCACCACAGCCTCGACCTGCTGGGCTCCGGTGATCCTTCCGCCTCAGCCTTCCAAGTAGCTGGAACTACAGGCGCGTGCTACCACGCCCGGCTAATTTTTTGACTTATTGTAGAGATGAGGTCTCGCCTGCCCAGGCGGGTCTCGAACCCATGGGCTCAGGCAATCCACTCACTTCAGCCTCCCAAAGGCGCGGGATTACAGGCTGAGCCACCGAGCCCGGCTTTTAATTTCAAATTCAATTGTTCCCTTGGTTTAATTTTTGTTGTGTTTCTTCAGAATAAATTTGAGATATGTTTCTGTGTAGAGATATTTGAGTCACATTTGTGCAGAGGAAGCAGTTTTTAATATGTGTATGTCTTAGGCTGTTAGCTTTGTTTGTGACTTGAATGTCCTAAGATCCACAATTTATATATATATATAAGAATTATTATATATACATTATATATATGATTTTGCTTACTAATTTGCTGAGGTACAAAAATTTTATTCATTTCTTTTGGTTAGGGTAAAAATAGAGCTGGGGAGGAATTTTCTTCTCTAAAAGAAAGAAAAAAACTGTTGAAAAAACAAAATCATATTAAGAGGCAAAAAGAAGAATATTTTGATGCATTTTAATCTTAGCATAGATGATTATATTGGTTCTTTCCAGAAGCAGGATATGAGGAGACTGAACTGGAGGAACCAAGGCTGAGGGCAGGGTGGGGTAGGGAGTAAAGTATTAGAATTTTACTGGAGAAATACATGGAACAGGTGTCTTAGACAATGGATGGATCATCACGAAGATCTTGCAAAGTGGTGCAAAGTGTAAAATGTGGTAGATTAAAAAATATGAAAAATGTCACAGTTCATCACATTTATCTGTACCTATTTCTTTTCTCAAACTAGGAAAATGCATATGGCCTTGAGATCTCAAGGCCAAATGTCTAAGACCTCAATGGGTCTAGAATTGACACATACTTGGACCTTGAACAATTATCATAATACTATAAAAATGATTGGCAGTTATAGGAAACTGCCAGGGGAAGGCAGGGCACATCTCATCAACCAGAGGACATGCATAATGAGCATTTGTATACCGAACACTGAATTGTACCCCACATCTTTAAAATAAAAAATAATAATAATAAAATTTGCCTAGGACTTCTTTTCAAAGTGTTAATAAAATGTTATAAGTATGCTTGAATGTTTTACTTAGTCAAGCAAAGTTGTGATTACAGTATGGCTTATTTATGCTGCAGTATTTGTCTAGCAATGTTCAAGTTAATATAGAGGACGAACTTGTGCAAGATTCAGAAGGCAAGCAGGATGTAGAGCTATCTTAGCGCACTGTAGTCTTAAAATAAAGGTAATTCACATTGTTGGCTACACTGTTAATTGCAAATCTTTTCCATGTTAAGTGGACTCTTATTCCATAATTCTCATATAGTGAGAGATCTTAAGAATTCATTCCAAGAGCTAAACAATGGACTTTCAGTCCTGGAGGAAATCTCATACAGCACTTGGCATTGAATCAACAATACATATTCAAAGTTAGTATTGTTAAGGCTATTCATTACACCATAGATTAACGTTGGGTATGCCAGATTTTTCCTAAATTTGTATAATTAACTTTATTCTTTTGTTTGCCTCAATGCTTATGTGGAAAGTCTATACTTAGAAGCATCTTTTAAATCCAGCAAACAATAGTAGTATGTGAAAACACAAAAAATAACTGAGTCTTCTCTGCAGAACAAAGAAACAGATCAATATGTCCAGGATCTTTTGTTACCACATCAAGCACATTTTAAAGTAAATTGTTTTATGTCAGGATGTCTAGTAACTTTCATGCAAAAATTATTTTTAGCAGAATAAAGAATGTCCTAGATCAAAATAAGCCTTAATTTTGAGCATCATGCTTGGAAAACTGAAGTAGATTTTGCCAGAACTGAGTATAACAGATAATTTCAAAGATAGTAAAGTCATATAATGTCCAAAAAAAAAAAAAAAAAAATCAGACCTTTTATTCCCTCCACTTTGTTCTTTTTAGAAGGAAGAATGTCTAAATTTATCTTATATAAAAGTATGGTATAAACCTTGTAGAGAATTCAGAATGTTTAAAATAAATATAGAGAAGAAAATAAAAAGGAACCCCCATTTCCCAAGCAGGCACAACTACATTCCTCCTGAAATGAATAGTTGGTTGAGGAGTAAGTATACGACTTATGTTGGGTCAATTAGGGCCAATGAGACTCAGTCTTTGTTTGTTTTCTGAAACTATTAAGATAATCTATCATTGCCAGTCTCACTATATAGAGTCCCTATGGAGAGCTAAGCTGAATGAAGAAGAGAAAAGGCCTAAGTCCTATGATATGATTTTGAGCCCCCAGATCTAGTTATGCAAGAAGTCAACAACTCTTGGACTTTTCAGTCATGTTAGTCAACAAATTTCACCTGTTTTTTTTCTCCCTAAGTAAGTTTAAAGTGAGTGCATCCAAGAAATTTCTGGTTTATAAGTTCATTGAACAAATCTCTAAGTCATGGAGCTATTAGAGTGATAAAAACAATTATAATTCCTTATTAAACTATTCGGTGTACCTAGCACTTTGCTAAGCAACATGGAGAAAAACAAAGAAATTAGGTAATTCTTGTCTGCCCAAGACTAGTTTGATCTCACTTCTATTGTCTCTGTAAATTTATTAACTCCTAAAGTTGTGGAGTGTTAAGTCTGGAATGAATGTTGGCATGACAAATATGTGGCACTGGTGCTACAAAAGCCCTCCTCTCTTGTTCAGGGAAGATGTTCCCCGTTAATCTTTACAGTCTGTCCAGCTGAACCTAAATTTGGGCTTAGTAACATTGTCAGCATAGCCTTCCAGAGAGTCACAACAATCAATTGGAGTCAGTTCTCAAGACAAGCCTATTTACTACTCCTGCTGAGTCCGTTCCTCTCATTTTAAAGCTAGGGAAACACAGTTCCAGGGGGTTAAGTGACTTGTTCATTATTACCCAGATAGTTAGTGATAGTAAGCTGTTTTTCTGTTTATCACTTTTCCAGGTAGCTAACATCATCATATGTAAACATTTATCCACGAGTGTGTATACTATTGATGGTACTTGATTAGTTTAGGCAAATAATGTGACATACCTTGTATTTTCCCTTTTAAAACTGCTCACATCTGTTACAAGTTGTATCAACTTTTGGTATGTAACAGATAATTATATTTTAAAAACTCAGTGACATATGTAAAACAAAAATTATTCCTTTTCACATGACTTTGGCTAGGCTGGGTAGCTCTGGTGATCTCTGTCGAGCCCAGCTGATGAGTGTTAAGCTACAGGGTGGATCTGCTCCCCAAGTCTCACATTTCTTGGACCAGTGGGTTAACTTGGACATGTTATTCTCACAGTGGGAGCAGCCTAACCACAAAAGAAGTTCTCTAGCCCCAGTTTACTTGATGTTGGTTAATATGCCATTGGACAAATCAAGCTACATAGTTAAACCCAAAGGCAAGGAGGGAAGCAGTACACACCACGTATGTAGCAGGAGCTAAAAAGTTATAGGGCAGAGTATTTAGATATATGAAAGAGTGAAAAATTAGGACCCATGATGCAATCTACCATATCAATCAAGAAAGAAAAGTATAGAATGCCATCCTTAAACATATAATGAATAGAGGACTAATCTAGTTGGGGGTAGAGTTTTATCACCGAGGCCCCCTTTAAGGAGGTCATATCTAGTTGCCAGGCGGAAAAGTAAGACAATCTTCCATGGAGAGGGAACAGTTTGCATAAGTGTTCTCTGAGGGGATAGATGTGTCATGAGCCAGAGTGTCAGGAGAATTTATAGCATTCAGGTAGTTCTGGTATTCTATTAGCTTATGGAAAGTGAAATGCCATCGATTGGTGTTAAGTAAGGAAGTGGTATAATGTAATTTGCATTTGGAAAAAGTCACTGGCTATAATGCAGATAACCAAGTGGAGGGAGCAAGAGTGAAATAATAAAAACAGATAGGATGCAGGTACACCATACTAGGAGAGATCTGTATTTGTTTCTATGCTCAGGAGGGATGGTAGCAGTGGGCACTGAGACAAAATATAACACAACTAAGAGATAGTTTGAAGGTAGAATCAACAGGACTCAGCCTCTTCTTACACAGAATTCCCCTTTATTCTCTCTGCTCAGCCACACTAACTTGCTTTCAACTTCTTGTTCTCCCCAAATACCCTTCTACCACGTGTGCCTAGCACACTCACATTTCCAATCTTTGCCTAGCTTAACTATTATTCATAGTTCAGGTCTAAGTTGCAACATCATTTTTACAGAAAAGAATGATCTAATCTCCCAAACATGTAATGGGTTCGATATGCCTCTTTTGTGTGGCATTTGATTCAATAGCAGTTTTACATTTGTCTTTTGATTATTTATTAGTGCCTATATCTCCCCATCAAACCTTGAGCACCACAAAGACAAATGCTGCATATAGTTTTATCTGTCGTGATGTTTCCAGTTCTGTGCTCAGTGCCTCTGTGTACAGCAGTTATATACTATATGTGGTTTGAAAGAATGATAAACAAATGTTTCTGAATATAATTTGGGTGCATGTATTAGATACATAAATGTTTAAGTTTATGAATTATTATAACTATAAATTATAATAGTGATAATATTTTTGAAGTAAATTCAAGGTTAGTCATTGTCAGGATGAAAGAGAAAAAGCTGAATATTAAGCTCAGGAATAATTTTCAGAGAGGAGAATGAAATAGCAGATTTTAAGCTAATGGAATATGCTACTATACAAAAACCTTGTTGCCGGCAGCAAGGGCACTTCCATGACCTGATGAATATGATCAATACCTTCGGAAGATTGAAGATTAAAAGTAATCCACTGAGTTGCAATAAGAACCATATTAAAATTCATAGTGTTGCTAAATGACACTGTTGTTGGAGCATAACCCAGCTCAAATTTACATTTGCTCTGGGACCTTCACCTTGGTGTCATGTTTTCTCCCCCAAGTCAGTGATCAGAGGCCCCAAAACCTTGCAAAAGTGTCACTGTTGTGTCTTGAGAGTGCAAGAAAGAGATTAGGCAGAGAATCCAGAAGTAATAACTGAGCAAACAATAAATTGGAATACTCTGCCATCAACACAAAGAAATCACAGCAAACTACGTTATCCCACAGGCCATTTAAATCTCCATAAACTTTTGCTTCATCCTAATCACTAAACCCTGAAGACTGGTGAATTTGCTCATATGGTTTATAGTTTCATATTGCAGAAAACGCCAAAAGAAAACATGAGATGGCAGGAAAGAAGAGACAGGGCCTTGAGAAATGAATGCTATCTTAATACAGGATTTTTTGATGGCACTTTTATGTGTGTGGTTATAGCTTACAAACTAGAAAGATCTCTCATCATATGAATACTAGAAGCTCTGCCTACTTACTTGGGTATTCAGTTATTGTTAATAATTATTATTATTTGAGCTTACAGATGGTAATGTTTCTGGACTACTGCCAGATATCTTTGGGTCACAAGAACCTTTCAAAATATTTTCTTGAGCAGCAATATTGTAGGAAAACTGTCTAACCTGAAGTATCCTGCAACCTGCTATTTCTTTTGCACTATTCTTAGGTTGCACTACTCTGTAAGGGTGACCATGCAACTCAGAGTTGGTGGACTTCAAATCAAGCATTTAGATTCATTGCAAGTGAGATCTTACCTTTTTTAAAAATAAATATTTTCAATGTATGTGTATTGCTTTGGAGTTTTATATTTCATTTGAATTCATGTTCTTCCAAATTACTTTTTTATTGTTTGCAATAAAGTGTATTTTTTAGCTTTGGAAACCAGTAAAAAAAATATGATTTAAAAAACCCTGAATGTGATTTTTAAGACATATTGAAAAAGTGTTAAGAAAATGAATATTCTGTCAATGCTGAAAACATACTGAATGTGAAATATGCCACTTCTAACTTTCTGTGCCTAAAATGACAAATTGGAGGTGATTTAAGATATAAAACTGAAGACTTTTTGAGCTACAACTTTCTGTAGAATATTGTTTTTCACCAGTTGTACTCGATCTCCTGAACTTCAAGATTCAAATTCGTGTTGTCTTTGGGGCATAAATCAAAATGTGGTCTCCTGAGACTGCCATGGTAACAGAGACTACAGCATTGTTCTATGAATAAGAATGCTGATTTTTAATAATAATTTACTTATGAAACTAGAAGTCAAAGTTACCAGTATTTGCTGTTTTTTATTATGTGCTTAGTAGGTTATAGAACAGCAGAAGTATTGTGCTCTGCATTTGAGAAGCTTCATGTCTATGAAGAAATAGTTTAAGACAATAGATAATCAAAAGGTAGGTTCTATGTTACAACCTATAATTGTTATGGGATGTCAGAAAAGGGATATGGTAGGGTTTGGAGTTGTCTGAAGAGAAGGTAGAACTATAGCCACTGTGAAGGGTGTGTAAGCTTTGAAGGAGTGGAAGGGATGGAAGAGGGAATAAAGAGAGGAGCACATTGGTAACAGTGGGATATAGGACATATGTATAGGAGATGAAAGCATGGGAAAAAGTAAGAAATATAGACATTGACCAAAGTAGTGGCCTATGGCTTGAATGTTGTTCACAACTACTTCCTTCTTTAATATCTGCACTTCTTATTTTTGTTACAGATAAAACAACAAAACATTGTTGATCGGCAGGAAAAGGAGTTGACCCTATCCTGAGCAAGGGAGTGAATGATGAAAATGAAAGGTATTTAAGTAGCTTTAACAAGAAAGCAATCCAAAAAAAAAAAAAAAAAAAAAAAAAAAAAAAAACCCAAACAAAACAAACAAACAAAAAAAGAAAGAAAAAGAAAGAAAATAGAATTAAAATAACCAAATAGGAAGTTGCTACAATAAATCTAGTGCAAAATAATGAAGGCCTAAACTAGAAACTGGTAACTTTTTTTTTAATAAAGGGTAAGATAAATATTTTAGGCTTTTCAGGCCTTATAGTCTTTGTGGCAACTCCTTGACTCTACCATTGCTAGTGTAGCAAAAAGGCGGTCATACCTAATATATAAACAAATGAGAATAGTTGTGTTCCAATAAAATTTTATTTACAGAAACAGACAGAGGGCTATATTTGGCCCGTAGGCCATAGTTGCTGACTTGTGGTATACTACTGTATATAAAATGAAAAGTAGAAAACAATTTGAGATATCAACAAATATTATTAGATTCTAATGTCTGTCTTCATAAAAGAGACAAGAAGAAGATTTCAAACAATACATTAGGCCTTGAAATATCAAAGTGGAATTCATCAATATAAAGATATGAGTTGATTTCATAAAAGTTACTTGTTTAAGGAGGACAAGGAAAGGCTCACGACTGAGGATTAGGACAGCCCTGGGGATTGGGATAGTGATTAGTCTCGGGTAGCAGCAGTATTCTGTTTCCTAATCTGGGTGCTAGTTACACTGGAATGTATACTTTGTAAAAATTTAGGAAGCTGAACATTATGCTTTTTACTTTATTTATGTTATACTTCAATAAACATTAAGATGATCAGAAGAGGAAGTCAAACCAGTGAGAGACCAAATAAATCCTGATTAGAGAAGTTGAAGAAGAGCCCAAAGGAGAAAATGTCACAGAAACCAAGAGATGTGTAAAAAGGAGGAACTAATTTGCAGGGCCAAGGAAAGAAGCAAGGTTATAATAAGGATGGAGAAGTGGGCTTACATTTAACCAAGACGTTAAAGATGACCTCCACACGGTAGGTTCAGTGGAGTGGTGCAGCTGGAAATTAGATTCCAGGATTTTAAGTAGAAAGGCGGAGGTAAGAAAATAGAGAACCTTATTAAAAACCTCAAGGACAATGGCTGTAGAAAGTAATGGTTTGCTTTTGTAATGTGTATTAAAGGGAGTAATGGAATAAAATAAAGCTTTTGCTTTTTGTTGTTTTTCGTTGGAAATACTGTGTATGTTTGAGAAAAAGGGTTGAAGACTGAAGGTGTTAGTAAGACACGTAGAACATATAGGATAAAATAAACAAACAACAACAAAAAAGGATGTTCACTTCAAAAGAACAATTATTCAAAGCAAAAAATAAGATAAATGCAAATAAGGAGCTACTCAGAAGAGGACCGTATCTGTACCATGGTGGTGATGCCACCTGTTTGGCATCTGTACAAGATGACATTTTTCAATGAATTTGGTTGATTGCCACTTCATATTAAAAATCCTATAAACAATATTATTATGGTGGTTATAGGAGAAATCCTTTTCTTTGAAAATCATCTTAATATTGCAATTCTTCATTTTGAAATACTTTATTCAATGACAAATTGCCACAATGATGTTGAAAAGGGGATCTGAAATATCTAATTTATCAAACCAAAATTCTAACAATAAGATACACTGTAAGCGTGAATAAATTGGCAAAAGTATTGAATTAAATAAATATTATTTATCTCTCTACCTATCTAATCTATCACCTTAAACATTCAGTGATTTTTTACATATAATCTTAAAAAGGATTATGTTGCACATATAGACAACATATCTTTAAACTCAGATTCCTAATTTTAAAGACTGTTTGAATTTTCATTTAAGTATTTTCATTACTTGTAATTCACTTTGAAAATATGCCAAACTCCATCAAATTCAGTAAAATGAAGACTGTGAAGTAATAAAAAAAATCAAATCACTTTCTGAAATCACATTATGTGGATATAATTGGATACACCTAGCTGCCTCATACTGATACTTAATAAACATTTTTTCACATTGCAATATAATTATCAGTCCCCACTGAACTATGTATGCAAAATTGATGAAACAGTTGAGCCTTAATGAACAGAGATATTTGCATTTCATTACAGTATAAGGTTGTATAATTCTGCTCATAAACTTTATGAAATACTTTTAATGTTCAATTCATTGCAAATGAAAGTGAAAAATTATTTTAAAAATCGACCTGAATTCTTTTATTCCTCAGCAATGTCCGGTATACTACTACTTTTTTACATTTCTGTAAAGTAGATTGAGCCAGGGTAAGACTACACATTTAAAGTTCTTTAACTCTACCAGTTATTTTCTAAAGTCCATGACATGTTTATCAGTTAATAGCATCAAGACAGCTTTTCAAGTAACTTCTAAGGGTAGTGGACTTTAACTTATTTTGATTGACTGTAACTCCTATAATAAAAATAGACATTATTTACAGTTTCTTGGTTTTTCAGCTTCATATCAGTAATGTGGACTGGTGAAAGATTAACAATGACTACCATTAGAGTAATTTTAATATAATTTTTTTTGTTGTCACCTTAGTTTTTTTTTTAATCCTAAGAGAGGTCAGACCTCCTCCTTGTTCCCATCATGCCCTCAAAGGCAAAGGAGTGTCAAGGAATGACTGAATATTATTTTCTAGGGATAGAATACCTTTTCTTGATTAAAGGTTAGTAAATTTGTGATTAAGTCCTTTTTCTTTCCTAATCACAAGGAAAAGTATTCCCTATTACTGGGTAAGTCTTACTCAAAAGTAAACTTGTGGTGGTTGGTCTAATCAAGCAGAGTTCTAGAAACTGAGACAAATTTTTAATATCTCAGTTCTTTGTCTTTGGGTGGAAGGTATATTTTCAATGGATCTTTTCTTATTTTAAGTCATAAATCACAAGTTGTGGGTAGTAATAAATAAAGCAGACATATAAGTTCGTCATGCTTTAAATGCAATTATCATTGGAAAAAGTGTCTTTCTCTAGCTTTGAACCCAATTATAGCATTTTTCATTGAATTTATGGTCTGATTTACAACTGATCATCTAAAGATAATTTAGTGCACAGCAATAAAAAATGAGTACAACTTGTTTTGAGTATTGGGATCCTTTGGGTCCATGGTGCAATCTCTCAATGCCTTATTAATAACACTATTTAATGTCATTCAATTCCATAATTCCCAATCAGATATTTATGGATATAAAACAAAGAAATAGGGTTATCAAGGTTTCTTTACACACATATTTAATTTTAAAATTTAATTTATGGTTATTGTAAACTTGTTCAGGAAGAGATAATCTAATTAGTGTAGTAAAACATTTGAACAAGAATTAATAATACTTTCAAAGTCATATGTGAACAAATACAAAAGCATACAAAGCAAATTGAGTTGATGTGGGTTAATTAGACAGAGTTCATGGTAGAAATAAAAGTTAAAAGATGGTATTTTCTGAATCTTATTGGCTCAGCAGAATTATTTCTACTATGTTTATATTCTGTACATACTATTTATAATTTGCTTTAATTTTATGCAACCAAAATTTCACTCAAACTCATGGCTACAATTATCATGTATATGGAGATGATGCTCAAATTTCTTTTCTGGTCAATATCTCTTTCTTGAGCTCTAGTTTTATAGATAAAACTCTACAGAAACCATGTCCTTGGGTATCTTAATTTATAATTCCTACTGTTCCTAGTGATATCAGAGATCTTCCTATAGCATAAATATGCTCATGTTCAAATTCTTTAGCATTACATATGATTATTTTAGCTATCTACCCATTATCTGTTTCCTAATGTTCCAATATCACCTCACATTTCTATATCCTACACTCCAGCTGCATTTAACTCCTGGAAGATCCTGAATACATTAGGTAATTTCAGTGCTTCTCTTGTACCAATCCTTCTGCATGGAAATTATCTCCATATCTTTTAGTACCTAGCTCAAGCGGGCTTTTTCTGTGATGATTTGTAGAAATATAATAATTTTTATTGATATTATTTTTGTTGTTCCAATTCCCATGTCTTATACAAATATATATCCTAATAGCTGTTATAGTAGGTCTCATGTCTATATCCTCCACTTGACTCAAAATTTCATAAGAGCAGAAAGTATGTCTGAACATGTCTGTACCCTTAGCACATATGATCATCTACATGATAAGTGCTGTTTAAATATGTCATAAGTGGATGATTGAATGTGGGACATATGCCCTTATTGGTATTTTACTTTCAGTCATTTGAAGAAGTTATATTTATTTGTTATAAGAAATGTTTATTCAATTAAAAAGTAATGTATTCTCATTGCAGTGGTCTATAAGAGAGAAGACTGGTACAGCCATTCTAGAAAGAAATATGGAGATATTTAATGAATGTATATCTTGTATTCCAGCAGTCTCTTTCCTGGTTACACATCACAGGGACATTTTCATATAGGCTCGTGAAGGGACAAATATTAGAGTTTTAATTATAATAGATGAGTTGGTGGTCATGTAGCTGTCCATCACTAGGGGAATGAATAGGTAGAATCATGTAGATGTACATCTCAGTCTATTATGCAGCATTTAGAAGTAATGGACATAAGTCTGGAAATGTGGCTATATCTTTCAAATTTTATTGCTGAGCTAAAAAGTAAGACTCAGAAATATATCTTTAGAACAATACCATTAAATTAAAATACATGAAAAAAACAATATAACTTACAGTAATATATACATATAACGAACATACACCAAACACATTAGAATCATTTCCTGTGATATAGAGAGGAATGGAAAGGAGGGAATGAAATGAATTAAATAAGTAAATAAATAAAATTTGAGAAGTAGCCTAATAATGGTAGTATCTCATGAAATGAGGATTACGATTAACTCAATATTCTGAGCCACCACTCACAAACATAACAAAAATGTAAACAATAGGAAAGTAGTATAAATAAAAATTTCCATTGAGTAATATAAAATGTATAAAATGAGGAAATTGGAGATGAGAGCCAAGATGGTAAGCTGAAGACAACACACGATTGCAGTTCTCTACAAAGAAGTTTATATAGAGGAGTAGACCTGGGCCCTTGAGGATCAACCCGAAAATACAAGCCAAGGTCTTCCTGATGATCAACTGAGGATGCAAAGGATGGGAAGCTCCAAACCCCGGACACTCCTGAAGGTAGTCCCAACATGACAACCCGACAGTGCCTTTTGGAGACAGAAGGTGTGAGCAAAAATGACAGCATTTCTTCTCTGTATAACTCACTAGGTCTCTGCGATCTCAGCCAAGGGAGACACAACCCAGGAACTCCCCCCTCCCACACCACTGGGTGCAGAGGGGTGCCCTGGGTGGAGACAGAGGCACTGGCAGGTCCCACGTGGAACCCTAGGAGCCTCAGCTCCCAGAACTCCTGCAGCCCTGAGTCCCCATGGAAAGCCTTAATGGGAAACACCCGATATGGGTAGTCTACGCTGCATGCATTACCATCACTCCCTTCCCAGCACCCAATCTGGGGAAATTTCACCAGCACTCAGGCAGTTCTTGCAGTCCTAAGCCAGGGCTGCAGATGCTGCATGCCTTAGGAGGCTGCCATTGTAGTTACACACCCACAGAGCAGGGTGTGATCTAAGAAGCAGTGCCCCCTGCACAGCACTGCAGAGGCAGTGGTCCCACCCACCTGTGGACAGAAGAAGAATTAACTCCCTCACTACTTTCCTTCTGCTCCTGGGTAAAAGGAAAGGTCCTGTCCAGATGGTAGGAGGGCAATCCATACTCCCGAGGGTACCTGAGCCAGAGTGTCTTGCAGCCTGATGACCCTGTTATCAGTGTGAGGAAGAGTACTCCCTGTAGCCTGTCTGGGAGGAAGGGGAATGACTCTGAAGCAGAGAAAAGATCCTGTCCTGTTTCTTCCAGACTGCAGTGGTAAAGCAGCTTTAGATAGTCTCCCCTAGGAACTCCAACTTTCCTGCCACTGCTGCAGTCTCCACAGGTGGAGAGAGAAGGGAAGACAGGTAACAAGAGTAACCTTATCTAATTAAAAAACAACAAAACCAAAAATAGAAAGAGAAGAGTCTACCATCACAAATGTGGAAGAACCAGTGAAAAATTACTGGCAATCCCCAAAGCCTCAGCAAGTCAACACCAACAAAATGGCTTCCAAGATGCCAGGCAATAGAACTCATCCAGAATGACCTGGCCTTTATGACAGACATAATTCAGACTATGGATGGCAAAGACAGTCAAGAAGAGCCATGAAAAGATGAACTCACAGATTTCCCAGGCAATGGAAACAGTGCAGGAAGTGAAAACTGAGTTGACCAATACCAGAAAGGTCCAATCTGAACTCTTAGAAATGAAGTGTCCTTTCCTGGAATTTCAAAACTCAGTGAAAAGCCTGACCAGCAGAATTGACGAGACAGAGGAAGGAAACTCAGAACTTGAAAATCAAACTATTCAACTAACACAGTCTGACAAAAACAAGGAGAAAGGGCTTTTGAAAAATGAACAAAATCTATAAGACATTTGAGATTCTGTAAAGCAGAGGTCTTCAACCCCCATCCATGAATCCGTATAGGTTTGTGGCCTGTTAGGGACTGGCAGCACAATAGGAGGTGAGTGGCAGGTAAGTGGAGCTCTGCCTCCTGTCAGATTAGCTGCAGCAGTAGATTCTCATAGGAGTGCAAACCCTACTGTAAACTGTGCATAAGAGGGATCTAGATTGCAAGACCCTTATGAGAATCTAATGCCTGATGATTCCCACTCCACTACACATCCCCATGGCCATGGGAAAATTATCTTCCATGAAACTGGTCCCTGATGCCAAAAAAGGTTGGGAAACACTGCTGTAAAGAAACCAAATCTATAGTTGACTGGGCATTTCAGAGAAAGAAGGGGTAACTAAGAACATCCGGGGCAAGCCTTCAAAAAGTCATCCAGGAAAATTTTCACTGTGTCACAAGAGAGTTGGCTATGCAGTTGCAGAGAACTTCTGTGAGGTACTACACAAGAAGACCATTCCAAAACACATATATCCACAGGGTGAGCTTGAAATAAAAAATCCTAAAGACAGATAGAGAGAAGGGACACATACATTATCTACTAAGGAAGATTTATCAGAATTACAGTAGATTTCTCAGCAGACATCCTACCCGTAAGAAGAAACTGGGGCCCCATCTTTAAAATTCTTAAAGCAAAATAATTCTGTCCAAGAATTTTCTACCCCACAAAGCTAAACTTCATTAATGAAGGAGAATTAAAATACTTCCTAGACATTCTAACCCTAAAAGGATATGCTCCTTCCAGATCAGCCCTCCAGGAGTTGCTTAAGAAGGTTCTAAACACAGAATTGAAAGAATGACTACAAAAGCACAGGAATGTATAGAGTTCATTGACCATACAAATCGACCTCAAAAACTAAAAAACAAAGCAGCCTCTTAATAGCAATATGACAGGAACAAATCCCCACATATCTCTAATTAACTTAAACATGAATAGACTGATTGCACCACTCAAAAGGCACAGGGTGGTAAATTGGATAAAGAAGCATGACCCATCCTTCTGCTGCCTTCAGGAAATCCATCTTACTGCAAATGATACTAAGGACTTCAAGATAAAGGGCTGGAGAAAGATCTTCCAGGCAAATGGAAAACAAAAAGGACAGGAGTAACCATTCTTATATTAAACAAAACATACCCTAAACCAATAAAATTCTTTAAAAGGACACTATATAATAATAAAAGGTTCCATCCATCAGCAAGAAGTGTCCATCTTGAATATATGTGCAACCAACATAGGAGCATCCAGATTTATAAAACACTTGCTAAGAGAGGACATAGAGAGTCATACAAGTATAGTCAGAGACTTAATACCCTGCTAATAGCTGTAGATCAATGAGGCAAAAAACTAACAAGGAAATAATGAACCTTAATTTGATGCTCAACCAATTAAATCTAATAGATATCTACAGAACATTTCACCCCCAAACCGCAGACTATACATTCTTTTCATCAACATATGGAGCATACTTCATGATTGACCACATAATTCAACATAAATCAAGTGTGAACACATTTTAAAAGGTCAAAAATCATACCAAGCATTTTCTTAGACAAAAGTGGAATTAAAAACAAATATCATTAAGAGAACCCATGAAAAACACACACACCCATGGTAACTAAACAACATGCTTCTGAATGACTTTTGGGTTAACCCAGAAATGAAGGCAGAAATAAAAAAATTTTTTAGAAACAAATGAAAACGAAGACCCAACACAGCAAAACCTCTGCGTTACCATAAAATCCATCCTGAGAGGGAAGTATATAACACTGCACACACATATCAGGAAAATAGAGGGATTTCAAGTAAGCAGTCTAATTTCACACTTAAGGGAGCTCAAAAGACTGAAAAATCCAACCATATAATTAGTTTAAAAACCATTTTTTTATTACAATAAGGTCATAGTTAAATGAAATAGAAACCAAAACATCACACAATGTATTTTTTTTTGACAATGAAATAACATCTTCTTTTTTTTTTAACATTTTTTATTTTAAAATGTTGGGGTACAGTTAAGGATTAGGTATACAAATATGCATCATTCAGGCACCCTTGTTGATGAGGGGGGTCCTCCCATCCCCAGATAGATACTGACTACCATTAATCTCACTGCCGTTGCCCACCCAGCCCCCTCATAGATTCCCACCACTGTCAATCCCTTTCTTACAGTATTATGATAGGTGTTCAAGGTCCACTTATGAGTGACAACATGTGATACTCAGATCTTTGTTGCTGTGAAAGATCACTCAGTATTATACACTCTAGTTCCATCCAGGTTGCTGTGAAATTCATGATTTTGTTCTTTTTTATAGCTGTGTAGTATTCCATCATGTATATGTACCACATTTTTTAAAGTCAGTCCTCTTTTGGTGGACAGCATGGTTGGTTCCATGGTCTTGCTATTGTGAACAATGCTGCAATAAACATATGTGTGCAGGTATCTTTTTCATAGAGTGATTTGAGTTCTTCAGGGTATATTCCCAGTAGGGGCACTGCGGGGTCATATGGGAGGCTGATATTTAAAGTTTTTAGGAATAGCCACACTGCTTTCCAAAGAGGCTGCACTAAGTTTCACTCCCACCAACCATGTAGAAGTGTTCCCTTTTCGTCACATCCTCTCCAGCATCTGTTATTTTTTGAGTTATTGATTATTGCCATTCTGACTGGAGTTAGGTGGTATCTCAGTGTAGTTTTAATTTGCATCTCCTTGATGACTAATGAGGTTGAACATTTCTTCACGTGGCAGTTGGCCACTCGTATGTCTTCCTTTGTGAAGTGTCTGTTCATATCTTTTGCCCACTTTGTAATGGGGTTGTTTGTTTTCTTCTTTTCAGCACATTTGAGTTCCTTGTGGATCCAAGAGGTTAGGCCTTTGTCAGACATGGAGTTGGCAAATACTTTTTCCCCATCTGTGGGCTGTCTACCTGCTCTCTTGATGGTTTATTTGGTTTTGCAGAAGCTTGTCAGTTTAATGAGGTCCCAAGTGTCTATCTTATCTCTTATGGCTCGTGCATTTTGGGTTTTGTTCAGGAATTGAATGCCAGTTCCAATTTCCATAAAGGTGTGCCCTGCATTTTCTAAGGTTCTTATGGTTTGAGGTTTTACATTTAAGTTTCTGATCCATTTAGAGTTAATTTTTGTGTATGAGGATAGATAGGGGTCTTGTTTGAGTCTTCTGCATGTGGTCAGCCAGTTTTCCCAGCACCATTTACTGAATAGGTTCTCCTCTCCCCAGTGGTAGGTGGTGGAGGCTTTGTTGAAGATGAGTTGGCTGAGAAATTGAGATTTGCTTCTGGAATCTCAGTTCTATTCCATTGGTCTATACCAATATACCAATAACAAGCTGTTTTGATTATTGTAGCCTTATAGTAAAGTTTGAAGTCTGGTAATGTGATACTACCTGCTTTTTTTTTTTTGCTAAGGATTATTCTGGCTATTCTGGGTCATTTGTGTTTCCATAAGAATTCCTGTATTGTTTTTTCTAGGTCTGAGATGAATGCTGCCGGTAATTTGATGGGTATTGCATTAAATCTGTAGATTGCCTTAGGTAAGATGGACATCTTCACAATGTTGATTCTTCTAATCCATGAGCATGGGATATTTTTCCGCTTGTTTGTGTCATCTTTGTTTTCTTTGAGCAGTGTTTTGTAGTTTTCATTGTAAAGATCTTTCATGTCCCTGGTTAGGAAGATGCCAAGGTATTTCATTTTTTTTGTGGCTATTGTGAATGGGATTGTGCTTTTTATTTGGTTTTCTGTTGGTTTACTATTGGTGTAAAGAAATGTGATTGTCTTTTGCACATTTATTTTATACCCTGAGAATTTGCCAAAGTCCTTTATCAGTGCAAAGAGGTTTTTGACAGATTCTCTTGGGTTTTCAAGGTACACAATCATGTCGTCTATAAAGAGAGATAACTTGACTTCCTCTTTTCCTATTTGGATACCCCTGATCACCTTCTCTTTTCTGATTTCTCTAGCCAGAACTTCCAATACTATATTGAACAGGAGGGGAGAGAGTGGGCATCCTTGTCTTGTTCCAGTTTTCAGGGGAAATGGTTCCAATTTTTATCTGTTTAGGAGTAGCTGGCTGTGGGTTTCTCATAGATGGCTTTTACTATTTTGAGGTATGTTCCCTGTATGCTTAGATGTTTGAGGGTTTTTATCATGAATGGGTGCTGGATTTTATCAAAAGCTTTTTCTGCATCTAATGATATAATCATGTGGCTTTTGTTCTGATGTCTGTTGACATATTTAATTACATTTATTGTATTGTGAATGTTGAAGCAGCCTTGGGTCCCAGGGATTAAGCCTGCTTGGTCATGATGGATGATTTTTGAGATGTGTGGTTGAATCTGGTTTGCTAGGATCTTGTTGAGAATTTTAGCATCTATGTTCATCAAAGATATTGGCCTGTAGTTCTCTTTCTTTGTTGGGTCTCTACCTGGCTTGGGTATCAATGTGATGTTAGCTTCATAAAATGATTTGGGGAGAGTTCCATCTTTCTCAATTACTTGGAATACTTTCAGTAGGATTGGTATCAGCTCCTCCTTAAATGTCTTATAGAATTCTGCTGGAAAGCCATCTGGTCCAGGGCTTTTTTTTTTTTTGTAGGTAATTTTCTTATTACATAGTCAATTTCCTTGATTGTTATTGGTCTATTTAGAGTCTCAATTTCTTCTTGTTTCAACCTAGGCAGGTTGTGTAATGTCAGAAAGTCCTCCATTTCCTTAAGGTTTTCTAGTTTGTTTCCATACAAGTGTACATAGTAGTCTCTAATGATGTTTTGTATTTCTTCAGGGTCAGATGTGACTTCATCTTTTGTGTTTCTGATTGTGTTTATTTGGGCTTTTTCTCTCTTTTTCTTGCTCAGTCTAGCTAGGGGACCATCTATCTTTCAAAGAACCAGCTTTTTGTTTCATTGATTTTTTTGTATTATCTTTTTGTCTTCTATGTCCTGGATTTGGGCTTTTATTTTGGTGATCTGGATTCTTCTGTTGAAGTTAGGATTTTGGTAGTCTTGCTTTTCCAACTTCCTTAGGTGGCTTGTTAGGCTGTCAATTTGTGATTCTTCCATTTTTTTCATGTGCATTTGTAGAGATATGAGTTCCCCTCTTACTACAACTTTCATGGCAGCCCAGAGATTTTTGGTAAGATGTTTCTTCCTTTTCTTTTGTTTCCAGGTATCTTTTAATCTCTGTTTTGATTTCATCATTGACCCAGGAGTTGTTTAGAATTATGCTGTTTAGTATCAATGTGATGTTATGTCTTTGTGGGTTTTGTGAAGGTGCGTGGCAAGTTTTGATATTTTTAAATTTGCTTATGCTTGATTTATGGCCAAGTAATGTGGTCGATCTTAGAGTATGTTCCATGTGGTGATGAGTAGAATGTATATTCTGTGGTCGTTGAATGAAGTGTTCTGTAGGTATCAATTAAGTCCATTTGTTCAAGAGTCACATAGAGGTTTCAGATTTCATTGTTGATTTTTTTGTCCTGATGATCTGTCTAGGGTTGTGAGTGGGGTATTAAAGTTCCCAGCTATGATAGTGTTTGAGTCAATATCTTTTTTTAGTTTATCTAGAAGCTGCTTTATGAAAGTTGGCACTCCTATGTTGGGTGCATTTATGTTTAGTATGAATATTTCTTGTTGATGGATTGAACCTTTTATCATTATGTAGTGGCCTTCTGTATGTTTTTAAATTTTTTTGATGACTTAAAGGGTGTTTTGTCTGAGATTAAGATCGTGACTCCTCCTTTCTTTTGTGATCTGTTCACCTGAAAATTTGTTCCCCATCCTCTTACTTTGAGTCTGTGAGTGTCCTTTCTAGTGAGGTGAGTCTCTTGAAGGCAATAAGTTGTTGCCTGGTGACATTTTATCCGTTTTGTCATTCAATGTCTTTTCAGTGGTGCATTTTGTCCATTCACATTCAGGCTAATTATTGAAATGTGAGAGTTAATTCCTATCATAAGGTTCTTAAGGAGTTGTTGTTGTTGTTCCTGTTTGTTGTCTTTCTTTTGGTTTTGGAGTTGGTTCATGTGTGTTTTTAATCTTTTGCCTGTACTCTTGTGAAGAACATTGTTTTTCTTTTTTCCTTTTCTTCTGTGTTCAGTACTTTCTTAAGTGTTTCTTGTAGAGGTGGTCTGGGATTGGATATTTGGGAAGGATTTCAATTCTTCCCTGCTGAAGCTTAACTTGGCTGGGTAGGTTATTCTTGGTTGAAATTGTTTAACTTTTAGAACTTTGAAGATAGGGCTCCAAGCTCTCCTAGCCTGGAGGGTTTCTGTGGAAAAATCTGCTGCTATTCTAATTGGCTTTCCCTGGTAGATAGTCTGACCTTTTTCTCTTGCTGCCTTTAAGATTTTTTTCTTTTATACCTACTTTGTTTAGGTGAATTATTTTGTATCTGGGAGTTGGTCTTCTCATTTGTTGTCTTGCAGGGCTTCTCAGAGTCTCTTGTGTTTGAATTTTTGTGTCACTGATGAGATGAGGGAAGTTTTCTTGAATGATTTCATGAAATGTTTGTTCCAGTGTGGACTCTGTTTCTCTCTCTGCCTCAGGAAGGTCAATTACTCTTAGGTTTTTTCTCTTGAAGTAATCATTCATCTCCTGAAGGTTTGTTCCATCTTTTTAAGTTTCTTTTCTATGTCTTTGACAGTTTGAGTTAGTTCTGTGTTTTGGTCTTCAAGCTCGGAAATTCTTTCTTCTGCTTTGCTAATTCTGCTTTCCATGCTTATTAATTTGTTATTTATTTCCATCACAGTATTATTTACTGCTATTATTTGTCATCAGTTCTTTCCTATTTTCCTCTTGTCTCTCCTCACTTTTTAAAATTCTCTCTATTAATGTCTTGATGTCTGGGTTTGTTGCACGTGACCAGTCATTCTGGAGGCTCTTCACTGTTTGTGTTCTGAAGTCTGTTTTCTCAGTGTCTGACCTCCTAGGTGTCTGTGTGAGACCTATATTCTTCTTTTGGTTTTTCATTTGTGCAGATTTTTCTTCCCTATTTTTTCCTTTCCTCCACTTCACCGTCTTCTTAAATTCTGTTATTCAGGGGTGGAGGAGTTGCTTTTACTACTGTTTATTGTCTCCTATTCTTCTTTATGTATATCCTCTTGCTTTGTTCAATTCTGGAGTTGGACTGTAAGTTGGGGGTGGTTCTTTTTGCAGATTTTTGAGATTTACTTAAGGCAGGAGCTGTGATTCAAAATCTATCTGCAGATCCTGGTATCCACTAACAGGTGTATGGATAATCTGAAACCCACTTCCCACTGCCTTGGAATCTGTTCATGCAGTAGGGTTGTAGGTTTACTCCCCAAAATAAAATGAGGTTAACAGAGAGAAGAGAATGGAATGGGCAGTGGGGAGAAGAGGGGGGTGGAGAGATAGAGAGGAGTAAGGGATAAAACAGACGAGTGTGACAACAAATGGAGAGAGAGACAAAAACTGAAACAGGTAAAAACAATAGAACACGGCTACAAACTAACCAACTCCCATACAAAAAAAAGCTAAAACATACAATGATGCTAACATACAAACTAACCAACCTCCCTATTGGTATGCTATTCCTCTATACAAAGATATGCTTTACAGAGAGAAGAAAAGAAAAAAAGGAACAAAACAAAAGGAATAGATTCAAGTTAGTAAATAACAGAACCAATCAAGCACACTCTGAGATTTTTTTGTTTAAGTCCAATGTCCTTTCAGCTTTGATATCTAGCTGTCTTTTCAGGCTGGTAAATTTGTTCACAGTTAGGGTCAAGAGACCCTGGCCTGCTGTGAAGGGCAGTTCAAATCACCACTCAGTTCACCACTGCCGAGTTCACCACTCAGATCTGGCCTGTGTCTATTTATCAAGCTTCTGTTTTTTCCATTTTGGTGTTGTTACCTTAAATCACCAGCAGGTGGTGATAACTCAGTTCTCCAGATGATCTTTATCTCCAGCAGCTCGCCCCAGATGGGATGGAGTTGGCAGTGGGAACCCACCTCACGGTACATGGGAGGAGACCCATAGCCTGGCTCTGGGCAAGAGGTGGGGCGTGACTTTGGCAGTGGCAGTGGCAGTGATCTCAGTAGATCTTGCTTGCAGAGACTTCACGGTCTGAAGTCGTGGGTCGCCTCAGGCATGGGTGGTATGATGGCTGCAGCAGTAGCAGCAGTGTCTGCGACTGCAGTGACTGCTCAGACTGCTGTGATGTTTGAGCAGTGGTGATGGCTGAGCTCCGTGTGAAGAGCAGGCTGTGGACGATGGGAACTGCAGCCCCCAGGGAGAGAGCTAGAGTCTTTATGTGTTCTTTTTCATGGAGGGTCTCACAGACTGAGCTGCCCCATCGCCATCTTGCCAGAAGTCAAAATAACCATACAAAGTATTAATGAGATAAAAAGCTGATTCTTTGAAAGGATAAGTAAGATTAACAGAACCTTGGCCAGATGAACGAGAGAGAGAGAGAGAGAGAGAGAGAGAGAGAGAGAGAGAATTGAAATAAACACGATTAATGAAAAATGAAAAAGGCAATGTTACAACTGACCCTGAGGAAATTACAAAAGATTATCAGAAGTTACTATGAACACTTGTATGCAAATAAAACATCTAGAGGAGATGGAGGAATTGCTGATATCACATAATCTACCAAGATTGAAACAGAAAGAAATTGAAACCCTAAAAAAACCAATAACAATCCAAGAAATTGACTCAGTAATAAGAAACTTCTTTGCCCAAAAGGAGTGCTGCTCTAGTTGATTTCTAAACTGAATTCTACAAGATATACAAGGAAGAACTGTATTGAAAATACTCTAGGCAATTGAGAAGGAAGGAATTCTCCCTAGCTCATTCTATGGGATCAGTAACATCCCGATACCCCAAAATGGCAGACCCAACAAGGAAGAAAACTACAGGCTGATTTCTCTGGTGAACTTAGATGCAAAAATTCTCCACAAGATTATAGTAAATTATGTAAAATAGCACATTTCAAGGACCATTCATCAAAACCAGGTAGCCTTCATTCCTGGGATGTAAAGGTAGTTCAACATACATTACTCAGCAAAGGTAATTCATCACATAATCAGGGGAAAAGTCAAGAACCACATGATTATCTCACCAGATGTAGAAAAAGCATTCAGTAAAATACAACATCCCTTCTGGATAAAATCTCTCAAACACCTAGCTGTCAAAGGAACATACTTCAAAATAAGACCTATCTATGTAAAACTGCAGCAAACATCATGCTTAACAGGCAGAAGGTGAATGCATTCCCCTACAAATTGGAACAAGACAAAGATGTCCACTCTCACCCTCCTATTTATATAATACTAGAAGTGCTAGTCAAAGCAATCAAACAGAATAAAGAAATTAGGGATATCCAAATAGAAAAGGAGGATTTTAAATTATCCCTCTTAGCAGATGATACAGTTCTATACCTAGAATACTCCAGAGAACATGGTGGAATATTATGCAGCCATAAAGAAGAACAAAATCATGAACTTCACAGCAACCTGAATGGACTTAGAGGCTATAATACTGAGTGATCTTTCACAGAAACAAAAAACTGAGTATCACATGTTCTCACTCATAAGTGGACCTTGAACAATTATCGTAATACTATAAGAAAAGGATTGGCAGTAGCGGGAAACTGCCAAGGGGGGGTGGGGAAGTAGGATTGGCAGCAGTGGGAATCTGCCTGGGGAATCTGCCTGGGGAAGTACCCTCATCAACAAGGGTAGCTGCATAATGAACATTTGTATACCAACCCTGAATTGTACCCCATATCTTTAAAATAAAAAAAATTAAAAGTTAAAAAAAGATTACTGCAGAGAGTTTATTAAATCTTCTCTGTACTGATAAACAACTTCAGCAAAATCTCAGGATATAAAACAATGTGAACATTTATTATGCATTTCTATACACCAACAATAAGCAGGCTGAGAGCCAAATTAAAACACAATTCCATTCACACTAGCCACACAGACACAACATCCCTCAGCATCAATCTAACCAAAGAGGTGAAAAACCTTTACAATGAGAAGTACAGAACACTGCTCAAAAAAATCAATTAAAACACAAACAAATAGAAGAACATCTATGCTAATGGATTGAAAAAATCAGTAAGGTCAAGATGTCCATCCTACTCAAGGCAATCTACAGATTCAATGCAATTCCTGTCAGCTACCTGCATCATTTTTATAGATCTAGAAAAGACAACACCAAAATTCAAATGAAAGCAGAAAAGAATCTGAGTAGCTAAAGCACTCCTCAGCAAAATGAATAACCAAGACAGCATAGGACCATTACAGGATTAAACATAGATCAATAGAACAGGATAGATAATCCAGAAATAAAAACACAGACCTTCAAACAATTCATCTTTGACAGCTGACAAAAATAAAAATTGGGGAAAAGATGCCATGTTTAGCAAATGGTGCTGAGAAAACTGGCTAATCACATGCAGAATTAAACTGAAACTTCATCTATCCATATAAAAAAATTAACTCAAAACTCAAAATGGAGCAAGGATTTAAAGTGAGAAACCCCAAATTATAAGAATACTAGAAAAAAATTACAGAACACCCTCCTGGACATCGGAATAGGCAGTGGATTCATGGCCAAGTCCTCAAAAGCAAATGCAGCAAAAGCTAAGATAGACAGGTGGGACCTTACAAGCTATAAAGTTTTTGCAAAACAAAAGAAACCATCAATAGAGTGAAGAGACAACCCACAGAATTGGAAAAATAATTGCAAGCTATGTATCTGACAAAGGTCTTCATCCAGGATATACAA
This sequence comes from Carlito syrichta, assembly GCF_000164805.1. Classification (NCBI taxonomy): domain Eukaryota; kingdom Metazoa; phylum Chordata; class Mammalia; order Primates; family Tarsiidae; genus Carlito; species Carlito syrichta. The sequence continues at coordinate 89,273 of NW_007231937.1, forward strand.
GGGACTCAAGCAAATCAATTGGGAAAAAAATAACCACATTAAAAAGTTAGCAAAGGACATGAACAGACACTTCTCAGATTAAGACATGCAAATGGCAACAAATAAATGAAAAATTCCTCAGCTTCAGTAATCATCAGAGAAATACAAATCAAAACTGCAATGAGATGTTGCCTTATACCAATCAGGATAGCCATCATTAAAAAGTTAAAAAACAACAGGTGTTAGTGAGGCTGCAGAGACCAGGGAACACTTTTACATTGGGGGTGGGAATGTAACTAATTCAGCGGTTGTGGAAAGAAGTGTAGCATTTTCTCTGTAAACTAAAAATTGAGCTACCATATGATCCAGCAATCCCACTCCTGGAAACATACCCAGAGGAACATAAATCACTCTACCAAGAAGACATCTGCATGTATGTTCATTGTAGCACTATTTATGATAGCAAAAATATGGAACCAACCAGATGCCATCAAAAGTGAACTGGATAAAGAAAACGTGGTACATATGCATGATGGAATACTATGCAGCCATAAAGAACAAAATCATGTCCTTTGCAGCAACATGTATGCAGCTGAACACTCTCATTCTAAGTGAACTATCACAGAAATTAAAAAAAAAAAAAAAAACGAGCTGGGCTCAGTGGCTCAGCCTATAATCCCACGCCTTTGGGAGGCTGACGTGAGTGGATTGCCTGAGCCCATGGGTTTGAGACCCTCCCGGGCAGGCGAGACCTCACCTCTACAATAAATCAAAAAATTAGCTGGGCGTGGTGGCACACGCCTGTAGTTCCAGCCACTTGGAAGCCTGAGGCGGAAGGATCGCCGGAGCCCAGCGGGTCGAGGCTGCGGTGGCCGGGAGCAGCCACTGCACTCCAGTCTGGGCGACAGAGTGAGACTCCAACTCAAAAAAACCAAAAAAACCTGATTATATATAGTTTATATATATTTTACTTCATATATATTATATATATATACTTATATATATTTATATATGTGTATATATAAATACTACATATTCTCACTCATAAGTGGGCCCTAAACATTGGGCGCATGAGCACAAAGGTGGGAACAACTGACGCTAGTGGGCGCAGGAGGAACAGGGAGATAATGGGCATGCAACCACCCATTTGGTGCCCTGTCCACTATCGGGGGTTACAGGGTTAGCTAGAAACCCAAACCTTACTGGCATGCAATTTACTTATGTAGTAAGTCCTCACATGTTCCCCACAACTCTAAAATAAAAATAAAAATAAATGACAATAAACAAATTATACAAGTTGACTTTAGTAGAATTAGAACTCTAGAATACCAGTAAACATGGGGAAAATTAAGTTGTCATAGAACTATCTCTAAAAATGATCTATAAGGTTTTAAATGTAAATTCTAGCAAATTTTTAGAGAACGGATAATTCACATACTAATTGAATTATTCCACAGGAGAGAAAAATGTGGAAAGGTTCCTGAATCACTTTTACTCACTTTATTTGACACTGATTTAAAAAAAATTAACAACATTGGAACAAAAAGAAAAATAAACACTGTGATAAATAGTCTTTCTCCATTTTTGATGTTTGCTGACAGCTTCCAGGCTCTGCTCTTTCCCTTTCCCTTCTTGTCATATATTTTTTTCTTTTTTTCCCCCCTTTTTTTATTTTAAAGATGTGGGGTACAATTCAGGGTTAGGGATACAAATGTTCATTACGCAGGTACCCTTGCTGATGAAGTGTGCAGATTCCCACTACCAGGCAGTTTCTAGATACTGCCAATCCTTTTCTTAAAGTATTAGGCAAGCTGATAGGAAAGCCAAGTGCTCCCTCCCTTGGTGCTAGTGGAGAGGTTCAAGCCATGTAAACTCTGGCCTGTGCACAAGACATCACCCAGGCCCCATCGCCTAGCCACAATAAAAACCCAAACCGCCTATACCTCACTTCACTTAAATCATCTCAGCTTAGCTTTAGTGCCTACCTTGCTGTTTCCTGAAAGTCCCTTTGTGGAGCTAATAAACCTTTTAATACCCTCTTGTTGCATGTGTGGCATCAGCAGTCTTGATATCTGATCCAATTTTAGGTGGGGGTTTGACCCCATGCTCTTCAGGGAAACTAAAAAACAACTGCCCTGTGAGTCTTTCTTTTCCTGGTTTTGGTTTGCTAGTTGGCGCTACAGCCTGTTGGTTAGTATGCACGTTGGGCTACTGCCTCCTGGCTCATGTGTTTTACATTATGTTACCACCCGATGGTAAGCTTGCATTTTGAATTATTTTGTCCTGTGATGTATTTGCTGGATCGTACTAAGATTCTGTTATAGTTTTAACTAATTATGCTGAAAGTTTTAATTGTGGACATTCAGGGACAGAGCATGGAATTTAAAGTCCTCCTTAAAGCAGCCCTGGGTCATATGTTTGGCTTGGATCTACCAAGCCAAAATGTGATTTAATTCCAATATAAGTCATAGCTTACTCTGGACTCTTGGAACAACTTTTACTGATGATGATTGGTGGGGGTGTTTCAACCAGGTGTTGACCCCTTGTACAGTGTTTAGACCCATTAATTGTTTGCACATGTGAGGAAAAGCAGTCACTACGTTTGCTGAGGTCCACATTGCTAAATTCAAAGAGCCCACTAGGACCCCATAAAGCCTTACAATGTCTCTGCTGTTGCTCATGACTGTTGCAGCAAAGAACCCAGTCGTCAGGATTATATGGGCAAAACTCCCATATAAGAATATAAAGCAGTTAGGGTTGCTTTTCATAAGGAGCCTGTGCCTAACTGCTTTACACTCAACCCTCTTAAAAGCTCAGAAGACACAGCTGCCATATTAGTTAGCTGAAAAAGAAACAGACTACGACTATGGGATCTATTGAGTACTGCGGTTCATCAGCATACTGAGTGATTATTTCACACTCAATTCCAAAGTCCCTACACACAATAAAAAAACATTCATCATGGGGGAGGTTCCTAACCCATGATGTTAATTTAGCACTCTATGGAAGATGAGACTTTCCGGAAGATGAGCAGGATAAAGAAGACTTCCCTTTTGTCCTGGTAACCCACTAACAAACAAACAAACATACAATGAGAAGAAACAGGCACTATAATCAAGAGTCTGTGATTCGACCGGATTGAAAATCAAACTTTACTAAAAGAATTTATGTAAAAGAAAGATAAAAAGAGTGCCTGTTGGTTGTCATGTCTTCAAAGCATAAAATCTAAATTAATTTTAACATGTGCATCAATTGGCAAATACTTTGACCTAATTAATGGGGCACTAATTACAGCTGTACCTGGGAATCTCACACTTAATTTAAACCAAGTTACCCCTATGCTCTTAGGGGAATTGCTGAACATGAAATAGAGGACAAACTGGCATACCTTACCCTAGCCATGGAAATACTGCCTTGACTAAATTCCTCAAGATCACAGTGCCCTAAAATATCACATAATGAGCATGGATATTTTGACCCAGTGAATAAAAAAGTAAAATTAAACTTTTGGTCTTTACCATCAGCTTGACAAAGTGGTGCTCCACGGACTTCTCCACCCCAAACCCTATGCCAGGTTAAATGACTAATACAGCTCAATATAGATTTAAACAAGACCTGCAGAAATTAAGACCTAGCATACAAAACTAACTGAGGGAAGGGGTCATTGCTCCTATAGCCTGATTTTGCTAATGCTTGAACCTGATAAAAAATGAATGGTGTCTAACAGTGGATCACCTGTTAGTGGAATAAGAACGGTCAGTGTATTGGGAAAAGGTAAATTTCTAGCTCACGTTTTACACCAAGATATATCTTTAATGAAGCAAGGAGTCAATTGTAGAAATGAAGTAATCAAAGTACTATGCATTTATATAGCTAAATATGTATAGTCTTGCATCAACAAAGGACTTTCTTAGAATAACACTATACCAGGAGTAGAGAAATGCTGAATTTGCATACTTAAATATTGAAACTTTTCTTATAAAATAATAAAATACAAACAGAATTAAAAGAAAAAGTAAACTGAGAATATCGCCAGCATATTTGACAAGAAATGATCTGTGACTTATAAAGCTCTCAAACGGAGGACATGTAAAAAGAGAACTAGACAAAGAAATGGAAAAGACAACTAATTGAAGAAAATCATCATTAAGGTTGTAACAATATCTATTTTAACTGATAAACATAAATTAAAACATTGTGATAGCGTTTTTGTTGTATCAACTTGGCAAACAGAGAGAATTAAAAATAAGCGGTTTTGGCGTTGATATGGCAGATGATGACTTTGATATTCTGCTGGTAGCAGTACAGATTTACATGCCCTTCTTGATACCTACGTATTCTTCAAAGCTCTCCAGAGAAACAGAATCTCTCTATCTAGCTACATGCACACACATAAGCACACACCCATATAGATGTGTGTATGTATATATATATATTTAGTATATATTTAGAGGGAGTTTCAAGGAATTAGCTTCTGGAATTATGGAGGCTGATGAGTTCCAAGACCTATAGTCGGCAAGCTGAGACCCTAGAGGAAGTGCCAATCATGTAGTTTCAGTGCAAAGGATGGCAGGCTCAAGACCCAGGAAGACCCAATATTTCAGTGTGAGTCTGAAGGTAGAGGAGCAAACAAACAAACAGACAGACAGACAAAAAAACCAATGTCCCAGCTTGAAGGCAGTGAAGCAGGAGGAATTTCCCCTTTTCTTAGGGAAGAGTGAGGATTTTTGTTCTAGTAAGGCCTTCAACTGATTGGACGAGGCCCACCAACACTGCGGAGGGCAATCTGATCTACTGAGTTAACTAGTTAAAATGTTAAATTTGTTCAAAAATACCCTCAGAAAAACACCCTGAATAGCAACGTTTGACCAAAAATCCGGACACTTTGTTGCCCAGTCAAGTTGACACAAAATTAGCTATCACTGTATGTGTGTATGTGTATATATATGTATATATATAACGTGAACAGTTTAAGCTACCAAATGTATTTGTGAGAATTTATTCCAAGGTCATTACTTACAATAAATGCAAAGATTTAACTACTTCAATGTTCATTATGCCACTGTTCATAATTTAAAAATTGGGAAATCGCAAAAATGCAATCAGAAAGTATATGCAATATGACGTAAGTTTTATTTTAAAAACACATACATACATAGGAAAATGTCCAGAAACTGTTAATATTTTTTATCACTGCTTGACAGAAATATAGGTGTTTTTTGTTTTCTGATGATTAGTCAGCAAATATGAACTAGACATGTGATAAAATATTTTTAAAAAGAAACTGTTAAATTTTTTTTTTTTTTGAGTTGGAGTCTCACTCTGTCGCCCAGACTGTAGTGCAGTGGCCACTCCCGGTCACCGCAGCCTCGATCTGCTGGGCTCCGGCAATCCTTCCACCTCAGTCTTCCAAGTAGCCGAAATTACAGGCATGCGCTACCACGCCCGGCTGATTTTTTGATTTTTATTGTAGAGATGAGGTCTTACTGCCCAGGCGGGTCTCGAACCTGCGGGCTCAGGTAATCCACTCACGTCAGCCTCCCAAAGGCGTGGGATTACAGGCTGAGCCACCGAGCCCGGCTGAAACTGTTAAATTTTGATGTATTGTTTTGCTACACATAACTATATCTAATCAACAAATTGAATAAGTATTGTGTTTGTATACTGCTTTGTTCCTCTGAATATTTTAATTATATATTACATTTTTCCTATCATTTACATGACTTGCCAGCATAATTTAAAATGTCTGCATAAAACTTCATTATTTGTATGAACCACAGTTCATTTAATTATATTTTATTGTTAAACACTAGAAATATTTATAATAGTTAAAATGGAAAACATTGTATTGTATGTATACCTTGATTCATAATTCCGAATTTTTTTTAGTACAAAGTTCTAACGTGGAACTACTTAGTCAAATTAAATTTTTAAGGATTTTGATATGTTTTCTGAAATTGTCTCCTAAATACTTGGACAAAATTCTCTCCTGACACCTCCCAAAAATGTTGAGGAGTTCATCACATCAGAGGTATGACTTAAGCAAAAACAAACAAACAAACAAACAAAACCTCTCACAATTAAAGGGGTTAAATATAGTATTACATTAAGTTATTATAACTGCATACCACTGTACTAATTATCTTCTAAGATTGAATATTTTTCATAGTTATCTACTTATTTACCACTTATTAGCCATCTGTATACCCTCTATTTATTTATTTTCCTGATTTTTTTCCTGTATATAAAAGATGAGGGAATTTCATTCAGTATGAATCTTTATATGTCAAAATCCTTCACATATTTGTAGCTAATGTTTTTTCCTAGTTGGTAGTTTGTGAGCATTCCTTCAATAACAACTAACATTTATTTAGTTTACTATGTACCAAGCATCAAATGTTTAAATATATTATCTTGTTAGGTATTATAATAACTTTATGCCCAAGTGTTCTTAATCCCATTTTACAGATTAGGGGATTCCCATTTTAAATGCTTTGTCTGATGCCACAAACTCAGGCATCACACTCCACAAATTGAGAGGTTGATAGTTTCTCATTGTCCCAAGATTCCAGAATGAGCGGACAACAAAAAGGGGCCCTATATAGGAGGATCTGGATACATGATAGTAACGACAATTTCCTTCATAAACTGAAGCACATCATCTTGTTGACTTTAATGTGCCCCAAGAACTTGCATCTCCATCTAGTTTGACACGCCCTTATACTAAAACAAGTAGAGATTAATGTTACTTGGCTATAGTTTCTTATGTTTTTACTCATTTATACATTTGAAGAAGGCCATGAGTATTTATGCACGCTGGAGTTAGTTCTTTACATAATAACTCCCCAGGCCCTCCTTGCTCTCATTTGTTGAAATTTGGAAAATAGTATTTGTAGTTCATTTTGTGACTTTATTGCATTATTTGCATTGATGATTTATTTTTATCATAGGAGGGATAAATTTGCTTGTGTACTCATGAAAAAATTAACAAATTAACGAATGCTAATGTTTGATCATGTTTATCACACACACACACACACACATATATAATGCTAAGACACACTTTATATTTGCCTTCCAGCCCTATTATTCTGTCTCCTTCTCTACAATCAGCCAATACCAAGAGAAGTTATAGCAAAATCACGAACCTGATCTATATTGCAACTTTGGGTAAAGAAGTCTTGATTGTCATAAACTCATTTCTTAGCATGTTGTTTATTAAATGCATGAATGGTTTTATACTTAAAAATAAGTAATTAAAACTTATTGTAATAGTATTTATGAATATTAGGGTTTTTTGTTTTGTTTTTCCATTTTTAAAGAATTTGTATTCTAAATCTTTGCTACTACATTCTGATAAAACAAAGCAACATAAAGCCAAGGAGACTACAATACTATTATAAATATAGTATTTATAAATATTAGTTTTTATAGCTTTAAATCTTACCCTATTAAGTAGAGCTCATTGTTTTTAAATCAAGTCTTTGCCCATGCAGAATGAGAACTGATATTCATAAGAATAAGCCATTTACTATACATATACCTATTGTTTTATGAATCTTGGAGGAAGATTGGTTTTAAAAAATTAATTGAACTTTACATTGAGAAAAGATCTTAAAACTTATCAGACCTTATGTCATAATTTCAGATTGGGTAGCCAAGATCAAGAGTGCTCAAGTGGCTTGTTTTTTGTTTTTTTGGTTTTTATTTTGTGTTGGAGTCTCACTCTGTCGCCCAGACTGGAGTTGCAGTGGCTGCTCCCAGCCACCGCAGCCTTGACCTGCTGGGCTCCGGCGATCCTTCCACCTCAGCTTTACAAGTAGCTGGAACTACAGGCGCGCGCTACCACGCCCAGCTGATTTTTGATTTATTGTAGAGATGAGGTCTCGCCAAGTTGCCCAGGCGGGTCTCGAACCCGCAGGCTCAGGCAATCCACTCACCTCAGCCTCCCAAAGCGCGGGATTACAGGCTGAGCCACCGAGCCCGGCAAGTGGCTTGTTAAAGGGTATGTAACTAGTTAATGAAAGACTTACGACTTAAGTCCAAGTGTGCTGACTCCTTTTGAGATCAGTATATATTTTTTTCCTGCTCAGATTGCTCTTCAGTAAATGAGGCCTTCTAATAACATAAGCTTGGAAGATCCCTGTTGGTTTATTTTTTCCCTAGAAAATTCTCACTATCTCTACTGAAATTGGATTACCAGGGGGTAGAAAGATTACCATAAAAATGATTAATACTGAATTCCACAAGAGATGAAAATCATAAATGGGTGCCTAAGGAATTTTATTTTAATCTAATATTATTTCCATACTATTTATACTTAAGCTTGTTCTTTAAAATTTAAAATTTATTTTCATATATCTAGAAGTAAAAAACTGAGTTGGTAGGTGCTGGGCTCCAGGTATTTTAAAGTTCTCAGAATCCCAGGGGCTACCATGTCAAAAGTTTAGGTTAAGTGTCTATCATTTTTTGCAGTTAAATAGCATCTTCTCAGGCCAATGTCTAGAGTAAAGGATGATACTTTTAATGGAGAATTTGTTTAATTTGCAGTTAACAAAAAATTTAAAAGGCATTATTAAAACTTTGGTAGATGGGAGGATGAACAACATAGGGAAGGGCCCAGAAAACTAGCCATCTAAAATAGCAGTGTGTTTTTATAGCCTTCATTATTCAAAAAGTGTTTCTATTTTTTAAAATTTTTCTGGCACATATAGTGAAAAACTAATTACTAACATATTGGCATAAAGTTTTAATTTTGTAACAGAAATTAAAAGAAAGAATGTCTTTTTCCAATACTAGAAACATTTCTGTCTGCTTAATTGCATTACACGGTGATGATTTTAAATTGTAAGAAAGGAAAATACGTCAGTGTGAACTGAATTGTTTTCAATACTACCGGTTTTTTTAATCCAGAAGAAATAAACCATCCACCTTTTAAAAACCCATAAAAATATAAAAATGTACCCTATACCTCTTTGCACAAAATAGGGAACATAATAGCTTACCTTTGTTTTACAGATTCTTCCCTCCCAAGGAACACTGAATATTTTTGGATATTTTTGCACTAGTCTGTATGAAATCCTTAGGTAAAGGGAATAAGTAATCTACAGGAAAGAAATAGAAATAGCAGGCAAAAAAAATAGAAGTCTTTAAAAAAACTAAATAGTAAGTGAAGTGTATTTTTGCCCTTTATCCTGTTTACTTAGGAACTGATCTAGAATTAAAGTAATGCTTCCAGACTTTTCATTCATTTGTTTGTTTGAGCACCAACCAGGCTTTGAGCTATGTAGTAAGATAGCCATTGGCTTAAGCACTGGCAATATAAAAATAAAAGAAAAATCATTTTTGCCTTCAATTTATTTATAGTCTTGGAGAGAATAGAGAAAAATGGATAATCAAATACAGTATATCAGGTTAAAAGTAAACTCAGGTAATTTGGGAAACATATAGGAAGGACTCATTTCTATACTGGACGATGAAAGAACATGAACGACCCCTGGGTACAGAGGGCTAACTTGTTGCAGTGTCTGCAAGTTCCAAGACATTTTCAAGACCCTCCAGGGGCCCTATCTAGAAGGAATCATAACTTTCAGTGCCGCAATGTTCTTATTTTATGATCTGTTTTTGAAGAAGGTTTTTACTCATGGGGGAGATATGCAGTGTAAAGAAGGTAGTGGAGTGATCAAACCGGGGTCCAAGTCTCAGCTTAGCCATTCAACTATATTGTGACTTTGGACAAATGAATACATTTTCTTGGACCTCTTTCCTTATTTTTAAAATGACAGTTATAATGAGGTCACTTGTAAATTAAATGAGACAATTTTTATTGTGTCTGTGGATCAATATTTTAATGTAGATATAACAATTAAGATGTAAAATAAGTTCTGATGTTACAAATAGGCTTTATTCCAAAAAAATCGTGTGTGTGAGCATTATTTGGATCTCAAATCAAATTTTTACATATAAACAATGCTATTAATCAACAAAACCATCATCAAACGTTTATGGAATGCATATTTTGTATTGGTGTCTCATGTTCCAGGGTAGATCAAACTCACCATGCAAGTGAAAAGCTAGAAATTCCTTCCATCTGCTCCTTCACACATTGCAACTTGAATCATTTGATACAGTTGAGTTAATGTCTAGTTTTACCTTGTGTATTAATTTGGCAAAAGTACCAACATTGTAGGATTTGCACAGGTGTAAAACAGACAAAATGAAAGTAGTCATGTCTACATTGTGCGATTTCACTGCACATAATATTTTTTTAATCAGTCCCTACATTGGGTCCTTATAATGACTTGGTAGTTGGCATTGTGAATTATCAATAATTTATGAAATGCTTGAGAGTGCTCAGCAAAGCTTTAAAAATTGTATTTATTTCATTAAACAAATATGCCTACTATGACTCTGATCTGGCTCTGTTTATGCTAAGTGTGAAATATGACTAATGAAGACATTATCCAGCTCTGCAATTCCTTTAAAATTACCAAAGAAAATACACTGACACAGCACGTGTGTACTGTACCCAGTGCTGGACAAAACACTAGAGTCTGCCAGTATGCAAGCAAGTGTGCAATATAGTGATAATACCTCATTATATTGTACAAGAAACATCTGAAGCACAATAAAATTTTAAAGAGTTTATTTGCGTGTGTAGCAATTCATGAATTGGGAAACACCAAAACAAAATAAGCTTAGTGTTCTGATAACAAAGCATCATATGCAAGTATTTATAGGGTGAATATGGAAGAAAAATTTAAAAAATTATTTGGTTGCAGTTATAAAATTGCCTTATTTTGGGGTTTAGCTTGTGGAAAGTCCTTAGTCACATAACCATGTGTTGGTTGGCTGCTTATGATTGTCTAAGGTTAAGTTTTGTTTTTGTCTAGCATAAACATTTGCCCGAAATGACCCCAGTTAAGTTTCACTTATGTTTACAGTTTAAGCAAGGTTAATGCTGCTTTTGAGGACTAATTGGTTTTGTTTGTTCAAGAATTTGTCATGCCCATTCTTCCCTTTAAATTTTGCTGTAACAGTATATAAGGATATGTGTGTGTGTAGTATTATATACAATGTATAGATTAATTGAATATAAGTGGTTATTATAGATTAAATTTGCTTTATTGCTCATTATTTTTTGAACAAAAAGACACTCTAGTCTTCACTCAAGACTGTGAATAAATTCAACAAAAATCCTGAGATTACAAGTGATTATTTAGTCTAGCTATTGTCACTTTCATCCTCATGTATTTTTGTTTTTATAACAATGTGCATCCAGTAAAACAACATTGAAACAAATTGGATGTTGAAGTTGAAATAAGACTGCAGCTGTTATTCATTGTTCCTGTTTTCACATTTTTGTGTTCAGCTGAATATATCTAGTATTTTCACTGATTGACTCTGCAACATGTAACATTTCAAAAATTGAGCTTATAAAAATATATTTTTTCTAAATACATTTGTTGTGTATTTTTAAGTGATGGGATTACTTGTAGGATTTTATTTTAATAATTATTTTCTTGGAAATCTTCTGAAAACCTGAACTAAAGAGATGAAACCAAAGCAGGTTATGTTTATTGTTGTCATCATCAACAACAAATACAGCCATAAAGACAATAAACAGGAACTGGACACCTTTGCAAACTCTGAGGGAAATGATCATGTCACAGAGAGTAGAGAATGCTTCTGCTTGTCAAATGGAAAATTTTCAAAGGAAAGGCAATATATCAATTTAAACCTTTGTGACGGATATTTCCTGAGACAATCTGTAAGTATCCAAATTATATTTATCCCAAGTTGCTTCTAAATGTTAAGAATTCAAACAAAATTATTGAATTATGAAGCAATGTTTACTTTAGTCCTTACTTTAATTTTAGGTCAATTTTATAATGTGGTTATATTTGTTTAGTTAAATATATAGAGAGAATATGGATATATTTGGACCTTGTGTATAATCAATACATATGTCTATATTTATATAGATATTGATCATTACATAATAGATTTATGCCCACTCAATATGATCAGAAGTATAATTTTACCATGAAAATTAGCACATAGTGGTATTTTTTGTAATTCTTATTATGAATTTTTTGTGATGACTATGATTTATTAGATGGCATATCCTCCTCCCCATTATAATATTATTCCTATGGAAATGTAAGATACTCTTCAGGGTAGTCTGGTTTAGATTATGATTTCTAGGGAAAAACTGCAATGAATATAGGGGACCCTCCTGTAGAGTATTTGCAATTCAAGTAGGAAATGTGTTTAATTTTAGTATTTTAAAAGGGATTCAAATTTAAATAAGAATTGTTTAAAAAATGCTGATATTTGAAGCAAATAAATAAAAAAACGAACCAACTGTTCTATGGGAGTCGTCGGAATAACAAATATATATATTTATATATACACCATATATATGAAATATATATTATACATATTTCACATATAGCATATATTGCATATTATAATAATATTTATTTCTTAATTTTTTCAAGGAGTACACACACGTTTTGTTACATGGGTGTATTGCGTGTTAGAGAGGTTTGGACTTCTACTGAACCTGTTACCCAAATAGTAAGCATGGTAGTTTTTTGATCTTTCCCTTCCTCTCGATCTCCCCCGTTTAGGTGTCCCCAGTGTCTGAAAGAAGTTCGGCGCCAGTTACGACTCCTCACCCGTTTAAGGCCAAGAGATTTATTAAAGCAGCGGTTTCAAGGGAAAAAAGGAAAGGGTCTGTGGAGAGAGAGAGAGAGAGGAAGTGGGAGAGAGGTGGGGAGAGAGCTGCAGAGAGGGAGACAGCAACAGAGAGAGAAAGAGAGACCGAGATAGAGATATGCAGGGAGAGGGCTGTATTTACTAGCCTGACAGGGGAGGAAGGGGCTGAGCTAGGTTCTTATTGGAGGAGCGGCATGGAAGCAGGGTGGGGCCCACGCATGTTATAGTCCTATTGGACGCATAACAAAGCTGGCTAAGGATTGGAGGCTTGCAGGTTTGAACTTGCACACGGGGAATCGTGCACACAGAAGCCGGGACCTAGGGCCTTGGTTGTCTGGTGTGTCCTCACCAGGCTCGGCGCCACTCTGGGAGTCGTCCCTCTGGTTGCTTCCTGCACCCTTCAGTGTCTGCCCATGTGTATCCAGTGTTTAGCGCCCACTTATAAGTGAACACACATGGCATTTGATTTTTTGATTTGCATTACTTTGCTTAGAATAATGGCCTTCAGCTGCATACAGGTTGCTGCATAGGACATGATTTTGCTCTTTTTTATGGCTGTGTCGTAGTTCATGGTATATGTGCATCACATTTTCTTTACCCAATTCACTTTTGATGTGTACCTAGGTTGGTTCTGTGTTTTTGTTATTGCAAATAGTGCTGTGATAAACATATTAGTGTAGTTATTTTTGGTAGATTTATGTGTCTTTGGGTATATAGCCAGTATGGGATTTCTGGGTCGAATTGTAAATCTATTTTTAGTTCTTTCAGAAATCTCAGACTGCTTTTATAAGGGCTGAGCTTGTTTACAATCCCAACAGTATGTAAGTATTCCCTGTTTTCTGCAATTTCATCAGCATTTGCTGTTTTTTGACTTATTAATAATAGCCATTCTGATTAATATGATATAGTATTTCATTGTGGTTTTATTTGCATTTTTTGATGATTAGTGATGTTGAGCATTTTTTCATATGTTGTTAGCCACTTGTTTTGAAAAGTGTCTATTCATGTCCTTTGTTCAGTTTTTAATGGGGTTATTTGCTTTTCTCCTGCCAACTCATGTATGTTTCTTATAGATTTTGGATATTAGCCCTTTCCCAGATGCATTGTTTGCAAATATTTTCTCCCATCCTGTAGTTTGCCATTTATTCTGTTGATAGTTTCTCTTGCTTTGCAGAAACTCTTTAGTTTAATTAAGCCCCACTTTTCAAGTTTCGTTTTTGCTGCATTTGCTTTTGAGGGCTCAGTCATAAATTTTTTTGCTGAGGCCTATGTCCAGAAGGGTTTTCAAGGTTTTATGCCAGAATTTTTATAGTTTGAGTCTTACATTTAAGCCTTTAATCCATCATGAGTTAATTTTTATATGGTAAGAAGAAGGGTTCTAGTTTCATTCTTTTGCATATGATTAGCCAGTTTTCCCAGCACCGTTTATTGAATAGAGTGTCCTTTTCCCAGTGTTTATTTTTGTAGGGTTTGTTTTGGGATCAATTAGTTGCAGATTAGTAGCTTTATTTCTAGGTACTCTATTCTTTTCCACTGGTCTATGTGTCTGTTTTTGCACCAGAATCATGCTGTTTTTAATCTGTAAAAAATGACACTGGTAGTTTGATAGGAATTGCATTAAACCTGTAGATAGCTTTGTGCAGTATGGACATTGTAACAATATTGATTCTTCCAATCCATGAGCATGGAGTGCTTTTTCCATTTGTTTATGTCATCTTTGACATCTTTCTACAGTGTTTTGCAGTTCTTTTTGTAGAGATCTTTCAGCTCCTTGGTTAGATGTATTCTCAGGTATTTTTTAATGTGTGTGGCTAATGTAAATGGGATTGTGTTCCTGATTTTGTCCTAGCTTGAACATTGTTGATGTATAGAAATGCTACCAATTTTTGAGCTTTGATTTTGTATCCTGAGACTTTACTGAAGTTGCTTATCCGATCTAGGAGTCTTTTGGTAGAATCTTTAGAGTTTTCTAGACATAGAATTATATCAGCTGTGAGGAGAGATAATGTAATTCCTCTTTTCCTATTTGGTTACATTTTATTTTTTTCTCTTGCCTGATTTCTCTAGATTTGCCTTCCAGTACTATATTAAACAGTAGTGTTAAGAGTTATTACAAGCGTAACAAGAGTTGTTATAACATCCCTTGTCTTGTTCTAGTTCTTAAGGGGAATGCTTCCAACGTTTTTCCATTTAGTATGATATTGGCTCAGGTTAGTCATAGACGGCTCTTCTTATTTTGAAGTATGTTCCTTTGATACCTAAATGGTTGAGAGTTTTTATCATGAAGGAATTTGGGATTTTATCAAATGCTTTTTCTGTATCTATTGAGATGATCTTGTGGTTCTTGTTTTTTATACTCTTATGTAATGGATCACATTTATTGCTTTGTGTATGTTGAACCGGCGTTGCTTCCTGGGAATAAAGGACACCTGATCGTGGTAAATGACCTTCTTGATGTACCACTGGATGTTGTTTGCTAGTATTTTTGTAGAGGATGTTTGTGTCTATGGTCATTAGGAATATTGGCGTTTGTTAGTTTTCTTTCTTTTGCCTTTGCCACATTTTTATATCAGGATGATATTGACTTTGTAAAATGAATTAGGAAGGAGTCCCTCCTCCTCCCTTATTTGGAATAGTTTCAGTAGAATAGTACCAGCTCTTCCTCGTGTGTCTGGTAGAATTTGACTATAAATTGTCTGATCCAGGACTTTTTTTGGTTGGTTTATCTTTTATTACTAGTTCAATGTCACAATTCATTATTAGTCTGTTCATGATTTCAATTTCTTTCAGTTTCAATCTTTGGAGGTTATGTGTTTCCAAGAATTTACTCATTTTCTTCAAACTCTCCACATTGCACACGTAGAGATATTTATAGTGATCTCAGAATCTTTTGTATTTCTTTGGGATTATTTGTAATGTCACTTTTCTCATATCTGGTTGTACTTATTTGGATTTTCTCTCACTCTCTTTTTTTTTGTTGTTAATATGGCCAGTGGTCTATCAATCTTGTTTATTTTTGCAAAGAGCCAGTTTCTTGATTTGTATGGTTTTTGTTGTTGTTCTTACTTTTGTTTAGTTCTGCTCTGATTTTTGTTACTTCTTTTCTTTTAGTAGCTTTAGATTTAGTTTTTGTATGTTTCTAGTTCCTTTAGGTGAGATGTTATGTTGTTTGAGATTTTTCTGTTTTCTTGATATAGTAATTTAGTGGTATAAACTTTCCTCTAGAACTCATAGCTAACACATTTCTTATAATGCTAGTTTAAAATTTCTCATTAGTAAATCAGGTAGGCCTAGAGACTTATTACAAGTATCATAAACTATAACCTTTATTACAAGCCTGCTGGTAACGTGAAACTACAGCTAACTGGCAAACACTCCTCTGAACGGGGTTTTTTTCTTTCCCTCGGGTTCCACAGGGTGTTTGCTGAGGCATTGACTTCTGGTTTACCCAACTCATTCATATTTTCTGTGCCACTGTGTTTGCAACCTCTGTGGTTGATGGAAGGAGGGAATGGTTGTCCCTGGATATGCCACAATGGGGCCTTTGCTAAGGGGAAGATAGGTCACTGAATATGGTGGCTCTGAAATCTTCAGAAAGCTCTCATATTTACTCTCTGTGGAAGCAATAATAAATCTTGCTTTTCTCCTATCAACTTGCCTTATCAGTAATGACTTATCACATTTAACCTCCCATTTACAGAAATGTCATTATTGACTCAGTACATTTTGCTGGACAAAGTCGCTGCTCTGCTGTTCTTTGTGGAGACATGGAAAATGTTCCAGAGAGAAGCTACAATTCATGTATATGCATCCACTATTGGGGCATGCTTTATAAGGTATGCATTGCACTTCTTTAGTTAGGAACCTTGAATTGTAAATTCAAAACATAACACTGATAAAACTTTTGTTAGGCTTTGTTTCAGAAACAGATTCTATTGTTTCTAAGATGATGAGTTTAGATAAGTTGGATGCATTTCTAGCAAGCTTAAGTGGATTTGTGAAGAGTTTAATTTTTTTCTTTACTACAGGAGCTTCTGGGATAAGTAAAATATTGGAAAATATTAGTTTGAAAGCTAATTTTAACCAACTCACTTTCTCTCTGTAACTCTATGGGAAGCCACAGGGCAAAGAGAAGAGGACGAAAAGAGAAAGAAATATGGCATCACAAAAGAATTGAAGTTAGAGCCATATTTCTACAATTTTCATTTGGATGCATTTTCCCAAAATTAAAGGCCATTTTACTTGTGCAAAATGAGGAATAAATCAAGAGGGGAACCCAGGGATATATTTGTCTTAAAGCCTGGCTATTAAAGGTTTTTCACAGATGTCTATAGGGTTCAGACAGGTGATTTTTCAAAGGAAGTGAATCATTTATTTTTCTATGTAATCAGCTGATTTTAAAAAGATCAACTTCCTTTTTAAACATTGTAGGTTAAACATGCCTATGGTTCACCAATTTTCTCCTTTGAATTATCATGAGAAATGATTT
The DNA here is from genome assembly GCF_000164805.1 of Carlito syrichta. Taxonomy (NCBI): domain Eukaryota; kingdom Metazoa; phylum Chordata; class Mammalia; order Primates; family Tarsiidae; genus Carlito; species Carlito syrichta. Next base: position 106,464 of record NW_007231937.1, read on the forward strand.
ATATTGCTCTATGTGTCATTAGACATGCTTTAGGCTGCAAACCTGCTGACCAGCAAGGATACCAATAGTTCAGTTAGTGGTCCCAAATGGATTTACTGGCTCCATTGATGTCTTCTAGAACTTACGTTCTTTCTCTTTCCATCCTCTGTTCTCTCTTCTTAACATTTGATATTCATTGTAGGCTTCTTGCTTCATGACTGTAATGGCTTCTACTATCTCACCTTTCATATCCACATCAGAGTGAGTGAAATAAGTGTCTTCCTGACATATCCCTTTATCAAGGAGGAACTGTGTTTTGTTTGTTTATTTATTTTTCTTCCTAGAATACTCAAAAAGACTAGCTTCAATCTCATATGCCAGCACTGGGTCAAATGCATGGGAGCCTGGGAAGGTGAGTAGCTGATGTTTACAGCCTTAAAGTAGGAGATGGGCAAGGTATAAGTGGACTAAGAGTGAGTGGTGCGTGACCAGCTAGGGTCATGTCTGCTTAATCATTCAGTCACTGTGAATTTGTATTTCTTTTCATTTTACTTCCATAGCTGAGTTAGGACTCATACATAGCACTGCAGCAATTAGTTTTGCCATTAGAAAGAGAGAATCTGATCACTGCTGAAGTTGAGTCACCACTACATATTCCAGAAGTTCTTGATGAAAAAAGTTGTGGTAGTCTTGCTGGTATAATTGTATTATAATTTATTTAAATAGAAAATGTAATCATAGAAAAAAATATTTCAGAAGAGTTAGTGCAATCTACTATTTTCATCTTTAAAAAAAAGAAGTAGGTATACTGAGAATGGCACTTTACCTCTCTTGGATTTGTTCACCAAAAACTCATGGTCATGGTCCAAATCCAAATTGAGGGAAACTCAGAAAAACAAAAACTAAACCTCACCAGTGCTCCTCAAAATAGTCACGGTCAGAAAGGACAGGGAAGTTCTGAGAATCTGTCACAGCCAACAAGAACCTAAGGAGGCATGATGATTAAATATAAAGTTGTAAACTGAGTGGGATCCTGGAACAGAAAGATTACACTGGGGAAAAACAGGTGAAAACTGTGAAGTTACAATATAAGGGGGACCCCAAAATACCAAGAATTATCTTTTGGAAGGTGGGCCCTTCTTAGTACAGGCTTTTCCTGCTAAGTAAATGTTCTAGGAATCCATCAGTATCAGTGTACCAGCTAGCCTTGTTGTGAGAGGCTGCATTCAGCTTCAGTGAATTTTTTTTTGGCATGGAGAGATTCAAAGCATTTGCCCATCTCATGATGGGTGAGTTACGAGTGCACCTGCCCACACTGCACTGAGTGTTCAGCAGTTTTTAACCAAAAACAGCATGACTCCCAAGTACCCCCCGCCCCCCATTCACTCAATCTCACCCCAAGCAACTTTCTTTTGTTTCCTCAGATAAAAAAGGTCCTCAAAGGAAAACGTGTTGCCCATGTGGAAAAGTGAAACAAAAAATGTCAGAAACACTAAAAGGTATCAAAATCGACAAGTTCGAAACCTGTTTTGAGAAATGGGAAGAGCATCTCGATAGGTGTATTACATCAGACAGAGACTACTTCGAAGGTGACTGAAGTTTAAACATGTTAGAATAAATACACAATGTTTTTTATAAATAAATTCTGGTTTTATTTTGGGGGGTCTCCATCTATCAGTGTTGGTTTCTTAGATTTGACAAATGTACTAAGGGAAGCTGAGATGTTAATAATAGGGTAAATTATCTAAAGAACATATGGACATTATCTGTATTATCTTTGTTACTTTTCTGTAAATTCTGTTTTTCTCCTAATTTCCCAATAAATCTCATTTGTCAACATTTCTGTAATGTAAGAGTTTGTTTAGCATCAGCTTCATTCTGCAGAAAAACTTTTGATCAATGAGCGTTTATGATTTAGGTCATATTTGTTGGTAACTAGTACCTAGGGGCAGCAACTTCTATTTATCTACATTATTTCATCTTAAGAATTTTTGTCGGTTTTTTTCTTTTTTACATCCAACTGTTTTAAATTCCCATAAATCCTTTTAGCTACTCTGTAACCTTCAATCCCAAATCACAGCTCCTGAACTTGAACTATTTCGCCTCTTCTTCTCTAGGCCTTAGTTCTGTGAACTCAAACCTTTTTCTATGGTCAGTTTTTTGAACTAAGTGGCTTTGATTTATTGCCTGAGTTTCTTAGTTCCTCTTTTTGGGGTCCAAAAAATTTAAATAAATAAATAAATAAATAAATAAATAAATAAATAAAAAGCAGATACTGGGGGAAACTTCATTAATTTGACCTTGTGAATTTGTAGGGGAAACTGGAGCTCTTATAAATAAGGCAGCATCAAAATAGGAGACATGACATTTCTGCAGGAAAACAGAATAGGTTACCAAATCAAGGAAGAGGACCTAGGCACAGAATTAAATATAGTATCAAAGTTGATAACGGACTTCAAGTTTTTAAAATCTTAATTTCTCCTTTGCTTGTTTACATGAACTTTTCTTCTCTCTTTGAATAAATATATTTGCTTTTCATTTTATAGGCATAAATGAACATCATTAAAATGTGTGGGTAGTCAGTGAATTCATAGTGTAATTAGTAGAAATTACTCCTACAGCTCCTTAGTCCTATGCTTTCTTTCAAAGGATGGTTTCCAGTTCTCCATAAATGGAATAGACGTTACTTAAAGAAATAAATCAGGATGAAACTTTTTGGTTTTTAATCATTATAATTAGACCCAACAAATCAATTTTTTTGTCATGGACAGAAAACAATGCATGTGTGTTAAGAAGGGACTTTTTCTAGATTCCTCAAATTGATAAAAATTCTAATTCTATTATTCCCTTTGCAGTGGGTGATTTGGAAGGATGCTACCACAGTTTTAGTACCACCCTCCTTGCTGTCTCTTTTGCTTCTTTGTAGATATAGCTCCTGTTGAAATAATAAAACTCTCTTCAAGAAAAAGTTGACTTTCTTACATGTGTGTGCATATTGGGAGAATAGAATTTTTATGGTGTATTGATTTATTTTTCAGTGTACCTTGGTTGTAATTCTTTGAGGCTACAAAGAGGAAAAGGGCTTTCAACAGCATGCATATCTCTTAGGAAAGCAAGAGAGTGGTCGATGATAGGAAACCCTCTACGCAGTCCTTGACATCCATAGTAAACCTACCTACTGGTATGAGACACACACAAAAGATATATTTAAAAAGGTTTTCCTACTCTGTGTACTTCACATGACATTAAGCTGTAGCTTGGAGATTGTTAATCTTTTTGACTAAATCTTTTTAATATATAATATTACTTCATATTAGCAGTGGTCATAGTCTGATAGAAGGAGAATATAATGACAGAATGTTGGAGAAGTTAGTTTAACCATATATATTTAAATTTTTAAAAGCATGTACATTTTGACTTAGCAATTTCACATTTAGGAATTTATCCGAAATAATTAAAGATATATATGATATTTAGCTCTGGCAAACATTTTGTAACAACATTGCTTATTATAGAGACATATAGAACAACTTAAATCTTCAACAATAGAATATTTAAAGTATAGAATAGAACAAAATACTAGTCAATATTTTTTTTTTTTTTTTTGAGTTGAAGTCTCACTCTGTCG
>NW_007231937.1:110090-137220 GCF_000164805.1 Carlito syrichta
CTCAGCCTCCCAAAGGCGCGGGATTACAGGCTGAGCCACCGAGCCCGGCTACATTTTCTTCTTTTTTTTTCTGTCTTTTTTTTTTCTTCTGGCAACGACTTTTAAAGTCTAAAAACTCCTTCAAATCCAGTTCAGCCTCCATCTTTTCCATATAGTCTTCCCTGATGGCTTATTTCCTGAATATCTCTTATTAGATGTTAAGCTCCTTGAGGGCACAGGTTAAATTAAAGACTTCTTTTCAGTTCCCATTATCTCATGTACACTAGATGTACAATGATCACTTTTGAATTAATTATTTGACAGTGACAATAGCTATAAAAACCCTGAGTGGTCAATTTAAAGAGAGGCATCTAGCAAATTATAACATGAAAAGTATCCAAATGCAGTTGCTACTTTAAAAATAATGATACAATCTTTAAAGGTGCTTTAGTAAACAAAAGCAAACAAAAACAATTCTAAAAATCCCTTAGGGACTGAAATATTCTGTATTTTTGACATTAATGAAATGGTTATTTAGGATTTTTTCTTTTGCAGGAACTCTGTCTCTGTAACTATTACCTATGGTGCTTTAAAAAAATCTAGGAAATCTATCAATGTTTAATAAAACTATATGCTATTATTACTTGGAAAAAGTCCAATGATTGATTTCCAACCTTCATTCCAAAATCCTCTTTATTTCTCATAGCTTCTAGGCAAAAATAACTCATGTCTGAGAATTACTTTGGTATTCACCCACCAAAAATGAAAGTTTAAAAGAAATGACGGTGGGGGTTGGTGTGCAAGCCCACTGCTTAATTATAAAAGCCAGAAAAATATGTCCAACACCACTTTGATTTTCTTTTTTTAATAACAAATGCATAATCGCATTTAATTAAGAGAATCCTTTTGTTTCTCTAAAATCCTTTCATCGTCTGTTCCTATCTCACACTTGTTCTATCATTTTTAATTTTGTGTTCTTGCCACTAATGTGCAGTTTCCTTATCCACTAATGTCATCTACCCATTTCCTTTAGGAGAGCACAGTCCAATCCAAGTGTCTCACTAATAACACATCTGAACAACCTATTATGAGATTTTTAATTTGGCAGACAGGCTGCATTATTTATGTGGAGCTGATAAGACACAACACACATCATTGATTTTCCTGAGGAATTTCACTATCTAACACCTCCACAAGACTGAATCTTTTAAAACATAGCTTGGACAAAACTTTCTGTGTTTCATTTTATGTTTTGAAAAATGGCACAAATAAGTGGAAAGCAGAGAATATGTTTGTATCTTTTTAGCATATTCTATAGGTTCAAGTAATATAATCAAGTGTTCATGAACTCCTGTCAAATGTTGCCATCTTTCTTACTCAGAAATAAGAATCGAAACAATAATCCATCCTATTTTTCCCTGTAACATTTTTTTTTCTTATGGATTGTCCAGGAAAGTATGAATTCTAAACATCACAAAATCTTTCTTCATAAACCATGACAATGATTTCTACTTCATTTATTTGAAAGCAATGATTTGTTTCTTTGAATTACAATAATAAACAAATCGTGATTTAATATTATTTCCAGAATAATTTTCTTGTCAGAGTTTGTCAAATCCTGGGGAAAATGAGAAGTAAACCTTTAGCTCTCATTTAAATGTGGAAATTTTAAACTCTGCATCCATTAGTATCACATGGATGTGATGTGTGAGCTTGTCATAAAATAAATTTTTAAAAATGTAATTATGACTGATTTGCTACTTCTATACACTAATCTAATTTTCAATTACTATTATGGTTGATCATCCCGTTGGGTAAGTTACAACTTCATCTATAAAAATTCATTATATTGGTATATGACTATTTCATTTTAAACTATTTTTTTTTTTTGAGTTGCAGTCTCACTATCACCCAGATGGAGTGCAGTGGCACGCTCAAGGTCACTGCAACCTCTACCCGCTGGGCTCAGACGATCCTTCCACCTCAATCTTCCAAGAACCACAGGCGAGTGCCACCACACTTGGCTAATTTTTTGACTTGTTGTAGAGACGAGGTCTCACCAAGTTGCCCAGACTGCTCTCGAACCGCTGGGCTCAGGCAATTCTCTCACCTCTCCCTCCCAAAGTGCTGGATAACCAATATGAGCCACAATGCCCAGCTCATTTTAAACTCTTTCGCTTAAGAAAAATATAATTATGAAATTTTCTATATTAAGTTGCTATAAATGTGTGCCATATTTTTGTAAGATTTGGCTGAATGTTAAGCATCTTTTAACTTTATTTTAGACCATGAAGGTACAAATCATAATGCTTGTGCTATTATTAAGTTGGGCTCTAATACAATTTTTTTTTTATTATAAAGGTGTGAGAGCCGGGCTTGGTGGCTCAGCCTGTAATTCCGTGCCTTGGGAGGCTGAGGTGAGTGGATTGCCTGATCCCACGGGTTCGAGACCCGCCTGGGCAAGTTGGCGAGCCCTCATCTCTACAATAAATCAAAAATCAGGCGGGCGCGGTACTGCACTCTTGTGGTTCCAGCTACTTGGAAGGCGAGTTGGAAGGATCACCGGAGCCCAGCAGGTTGAGGCTGCAGTGGCCGGGAGGGGCCACTGCACTCCAGTCTGGGCGACGGAGTGAGACTCCAACTCAAGAAAAAAAAAAAAAAAAAAGATGTGGGGTACAATTCAGGGTTAGGTATGCAAATATTGATTATGCAGGTACCCTTGTTGATATGCCCCCTCCCTCCCTTAGCTGTTTCCTCAACAGCTATCAATATTATTTCCAGAATAATTTTCAGCCAATTCCACTAATACAAATTTAGACATTGGGAAAATCTGACATTCAATAGGAATTTGCTCCTTATGTTTTTAGATGGGACTAGGAGATTGTCACAAATGGCCTAAGCTCAGGTAGCAATGTCCAAGAATAGTCTTTTGGGGGTGTATGCTACAGGAAGTTTGATAATTCTGCCTTACCTTGTTCTGAGAGGGAACATGGGAGAACATGTGTGTTTACAATGTTATAATTAAGTGGTTAATGTGCAAAAATAAGGTATTGTTCATTTCTAGTCATAACAAGCTAATATAATCAGATGACTATAGTAAAATACATGTAAAGATATTTGATTTTTTTGTTTGCTCTGTAATAAAATATTTCAAACAATCAAAAAATAAATTAGTACCCATCCATGTGTTTGCTTCCCAGATTCAACACATTTTAATGTTTTGTCATGTTTGCATCTAATCTTTCTCAAAATAAAATTTTATAGTAACATCCAGATCTTAATTCTTTTATCTATATACTACTATTCTGTGTTTTAAATGTGTGTATATGTGTGTTATAGAAATAGTATTATATATCTTTTTTGCATTTAAAAAATTTTTTACTCAGCATTTTGTTTTTGAAATTAATCCATAGTGACGTAATTTAACTACCATATAGTATTACAAGGTGTGAATAAACTCTAGTGTATCCATTGCCTTACATATGGATTATATCCTTTTAAATTTAATTTTATTTTTAAGTACTTCAGTGAACAGCTTTGCTCAAGTCTGGGTTAGAGACATTCAGAACCTCAGGGATGAGGATTTCACTTCAAGAGACTGTGTTATCTGCAGGAGAAACAAAAAATTCTCCACATACCTGTTTCTGCTTGAATCTTCTATTGTAGTTTCCTTCCATGTGTACCCTGCTTAGTTATGTTCATATTAAACTTTGCTTATGATGAGTACCATCCAGTTTTCTATTAAGTGCTATACCAGTACTATAAGTAGTTAAAAAAATAACCATGAAAAATGCCTTTTTCTAAGAGTTAATGCTTTATGGCGCTGTAGAAATATATCTGCTAGTAAGTTAAACCCATTACTTTAGGTATCTTGTATTTTTATGTATTTATACTCTACTCGGCTTACTTTATGACTTATAATGTTGAAAAGAGAGAAGAAAAAATTTTTTCTCTTCTATTTTAGTTGTAAACTTTCTAATATGTTTTCACCAGTACAATTTGTGCCTATTAAGTCTGTGATAAAGCAAAAGAGTTACATACTTGAGAGAAAGCTATTTGCTAGTAAAGGTCCCTTAAAGAATTTAGAAAAATAAATTAGATAGAAGTGATTTTATACCATTTGATGGTGGTTGATAGCATTAACAGGAACAAAAATTAACCTAACTAAACATTTTTTCATTGGGTAAGTTTAAAATACCTTCAATCCAAGGACATTCTCCTACATTAGCACATTTCCGTCTGACCCATGGGCTGCCCGTGTGCTGGTGTAAGAAGAGCTCCCTCTTACACTGAGAGAGAACAGCTGTGTCCTCAGTTATATAGCCCCTAAGGTCCTGGGAGGGCAGAGGACTATGAACATGGCTGTTCTACCACTTGCCTCTCAATGTCCGTGGTGAAGCTCTGAATGAAGTGGAGCTGCAACAGTCTGGAGGGTTAGCTATACTAGCCTAATGAGTATTTCTCCCCAGAAATGTGGCCTCTGAGTGAACAATACAGGAAATTTTTGAAGGAAATAATTGGCTCACCATGCAACTTGAAGTTAAATTCCTGCCACCATTCATTATCCTGTGGGTCTGCTAGATACACTCTGTCTTTTCTTCTGCAGGAAATACAGGCTATATTTTTAAGACAAGTGAGAACAAGAGCACATTCCACAGTGTATCCTTTGTTATGAAAACAGTAGAAAAGGCATTGATGTTCTCAATCCAATCTGGAAAGATAATTTTTTAAAGACAAACTTTTAATTAAAGGCAATTACTTCTGCCATATGGAAAGATATTCTTTAAACTGTGATGTACATAACCCATATGGGCTAAGAAGTCCCATGGCATTAAACACATCCCATGAGGAAGGAAGGTAGGGAATTCGTTGGTCGCCTGATACAGAGGCACTGATGGGCAAGTTTCCTCTGTCCTTGAATAACTGTAACTACTGAATGAACTGTGGTTTTTAGACTTCAGTAATTATGGGAAAGAAGACTCTCTTGGTGATTACATCTGTGGTTCCCCAGAATATACCTAAGGAATAGGGGATCTTTAAAAATGTGCTATATAGAGGTCCCTAAAGAAATTAAAAATATAATTACCGTATGACTCAACAATCTCTCTTCTGAGTATATACCCAAGGGAATAAAATCACTACCTTGTAAAGGTATCTGTACTTTCATGTTCATTGCAGCACTATTCATCATAGCCAGCATATGGAAACAACCTAGCTGTCCATAAATAGATTAATGAATTTTTAAAAATGATGATGCAACACACACACACACACACACACACACACACACACACACACACACACACACACACACGTTATTCAGACTTAAAACTGCTATTTACCACAACACAGCCGGAATTGGAGGACATTATACTAAGTGAAATTAGCCAGACACAGGGAAGAAAATTACATGATCTAAATTAGGTCTGGAATCTTGAAAAAAAAGTCAATCAATAATAAAACAGTAGTTACCAGGGTTGGGGTGAGAGAGGGAGAAAATAGGGAGGTGGGGAGATGTAGTTCAAAAGATATAAAATAGCAAACATAAACAAGTCTAAAAATCTAGTGTATACCATGAGGACTACAGTTAATAACAGTAAATTATACTCAAGATTTTTGCAAAATTATTAGATTATAGCTGTTCTTGTCGGGGGGGGAAAATGGATAACCATGTTAGATAATGGATATGTTAATTTCTTTCACTATAGTAACCATTTTACTACATACATGTCTCAAAACATTATGTTGTATACCTTAAATATACACATTAAAAGTTATTAAAATTTCAAAAATCTTTAAGACCTAAAAAATAATGATTTGGATGTCACTCATACCCTTCAAAAGGTAAACTAGTAACAAATGCATTGATTTACTGATTAGAGCCCCAGTGTAATAATAAATTAATTCATTTACTGGAATACTTAGTGTAAAGAATATTTAGTAGGGTGAGGCCAATGACTGCCTTCATGAATGACTGACCCTAGGGCAGAACTTATTTATAAAAGCATAAGAGTACATTTTATCAAATATTCTTTTTTTTTTTTTTTTTTTTTTTTTTTTTGAGTTGGAATCTCACTCTGTCGCCCAGACTGGAGTGCAGTGGCTGCTTCCGGCCACCGAGCCTCGACCTGCTGGGCTCCGGCGATCCTTCCGCCTCAGCCTTCCCAGTAGCTGGAATTACAGGCATGCGCTACCACGCCCGGCTGATTTTTTTGATTTATTGTAGAGATGAGGTCTCGCTGCCCAGGCGGGTCTCGAACCCGCGGGCTCAGGCAATCCACTCACCTCAGCCTCCCAAAGGCGCGGGATTACAGGCTGAGCCACCGAGCCCGGCTTCAAATATTCTTAAGAAATAGAAGGTTGGAATAAAACATAGAAAAATAGAAAATTCAGTTACTAAAATACCTACAGTTTCAGCTTCTCTATGTGTGGATCATATTGTATCCTTGTATTGAGAGAAATATTACATCTTTTAAGCAAATATCACTCTTCCCAAGCTTAGCAGGAATCACTTGGCAGCTTAAAGCATCTTAATTAGTCAGCCTCATGGGTTCTCCAAGGCTGAATGCTGGATCTGTTCTGACCTCCTGATTTGACAGATGAGCTTAGTTTCTCATTGTTGCCTTATTTCTGATTGTAAAAACAGGAAGCTCTGACTGTCAAAATCCCAATTAGTTATCAAAGTTGAAGAACTAACCTTGATAGTCCCAGGTAGAATTACCTCACCGAGGAATGAATGAATGAATATAACACTTGAAACTGTGCCTGGCATTAAGTAAATGTTATCGTTAGAATTATAATTCTCTGAATAATACTGAAAACAATGAGTCAAATCAATGAGGTTCATTTTGAAAAGAGATGTAATAAAATATTCTCCATACTAATATGCTGCCTCTGAGTGGGTAGAGTAACATCATAATCTTGGACAACCAACTATTCAGAAATGTTTCTCTTAGAGCTATAAATGTTATGTTTGAATGACTCTGAAAAATCAAAGCAATACGAATATATTTGTTTATCGTCACAACAGCTGGCAATCTGAGTAGTGAGTTAAGGTTTTTGTTGTTGTTGTTGTTGTTAGTTTTGGAAGATGTAGGATAATGGAGTTTCTAGCCCAGTAGTTTTACTTCAGAGAGCATGTACAATTTGCACATGGAAAATAAGTCCTTCTAATAGATTCCAGAAGAACTTGACTTCAGCAGTGCCAGTGTCTCCATAGAAGTTCACAGAGAGAGATTGTTCTAACAAATGAGCTCTCTGAAAATGTCACAACATTCTACAGCAAAACGGTCATTTGCTGACTATTTTCCACGTTGTGTCTTGCCTTCTTAATACCAGGACTCTCTTTAAAATGCCAAAGATACCCCTCCAAAAATACACATGAATCGGTCATTTGCATTTCCTCGTAAAACTCTTTTCCCTTTTCAAAGAACACTGGGTCAAAGACAAGGATGCCTTTCTATCTTTTCACTGAGAAGCACTCACTCAGAACACCATATAGTCTCCCTAATTTATTTATGTGAGTGCATCGTGAGGCATTGCTCCGTCCATACTCTGAAAGACAAAGACTGGAAACCTATTAAGCATTTAAATATCAGCTGTCTTCCTTCTTGATATTTTATATCAGGGAAGAATATCCTGATTGTCTACTAATACTTTCCCATAATCAGCCCTATCCAGTTGCAAATGAATGTCTGTTTTCTCCTTAGCTGATCATTGGTTTTCCACACTTCTATTAGTTGAATTCTACTAGAGCAAGATTATATTTTCTCATCTCTGTTTTAATCATTACCACCATGGATCTTTTTATAACCTGTCTGGTTCTCTCATCTTTAATCATTACATTCCTCCTTCTTTGTGTAACTAACTTCTTTATTGCTTTTTCTCTCACTTATTTTATAATTTCTCTATCACAACGTGCTGCCATTTTGTGGACATGGAATAGAGAAGCTTCTCTTCTTTTCGTGTCCTGTGTACTAAGCACAGCTCACTGAGTGCAAGTCTTCACAGTTGAGTTCATTTTTCCCTAAGCATTTGAGGTTCCTTGGGGTCATTGCTTCCAGCATAGATCAGTCCTGAATGTTTGTGTGTGGCACAGGGTTGTTGTCTGTACTTCTGCTTTTGGTAGCAGAGGTGGTGCAGAGACTGAGGCTTGAAGTGTTTGGTGAGGGGAAAGGCAGGAGTGATACTGAGATCAGGCACTGAACTTCCCATGGCTCAGACTCAGTGACTGACAACGCCCTTGAAATTAAGAGTGAAAACAGAAGAGACAAGCATAAGGCCAGAATAAGGTAGGATTAGAAACCACTCAGGATCCATGGGTTTCCTTGGACCCCAGCAGGCAATGGAATCAAGGCAAGTGTCCTACAGCTCAGGGGCCTGCCGTGGGTACTATCAGAAAAGTACTAACTTGCCCTTCATTCAATACCTAAAATGAAATCTTGCTTTGGGATGGGCCTTGGGGACACAGGACTAACCTTGTATAGGGACTGGCAGGCAGCAGGTCAGCTGCCTGTAGAATTGACACTTTTTTCTGTGACATCTTCTGAAATGCAAGATTCTGGGCCGTGAATTACCCACACTGAAATGTTGAATTGTCAGCAGAGCTAAGTTCAACATTTGCATTTCCTGAGATCAGGTCCTGAAAGGTAGTTATAGCTCCCTCAGGAGGGCTGGGAGGAATTGATAAAATTTCACTGTATTTCTTCCCTATCTTATTCTACACATGTCAACTATTAAAGTATGCTGCGTTGATAGAACAGGGAAGCAATAAAGATGGAACTCACAAAAATGGATTGAAAGGCCTCTGTACAAATTTAGTTGTTACCATTCACAAAAGCAAATGATAATCCTTGAATTTAAAAATTAAATGGTCACTTTACTTCAGAGATATGTCTGTAATAGGAGACAAGACAGACCAAGATTCTGAAAATAAAAAAAAATCTGAAAAAATCTGTGTGCGATTATGTATGTGTCTTTTTGTAATAATTTATAATGTGCCGACAACAAGACTTATAGAATTCTATCACTATACCAAAAGAGGAAGGAACTGAGACCATTTTTATTTTAACATTCATTCTTCATTATTTCCCCAAGGTATTTTTATTTCAGACTGTTCATTCATTTCAAAGCCCATAAGTCTCCTTAGAAAAAATGTTCACCTTGAGAAGGTAGAGACTCCACACTGAATCTTGTGCGACTCTTTTCCTGGCCATGGAATACTTAAAATAAGTTCAAAGGAGGAATGAGTATTTTGCATTTTATTGCCTTATGCTCTGCATTTCGAGGATAATTCAAATATCTGAAATGTGTTTGCAGTAAAGCACCCCTTCCCACTTGCAGTGTCCTTGAATATTGTATTATCACTTTTCTAATACCTGTGGCTGAGAATAAATACAGTCACCATGAGACTGTAAGACATAAGTACTCCCCATAGAAATACTAAGATAAATGCAGAGTCATATTAGTAATACTGTCCTGGAGGTAGAACTCTCCACTGGAGCTTATCATGTGTTTAATGAAAGATACAATCAGACAAATTAAACTCGATATATTTTATTCATATTCTTGCAACTCTTTTTTTAAGTCATGCCCTTCCATGAAAAACCAGGCTACAAGTTACATCACTGCTGCTCCTGGCCTATCTGGCCACACCTCTTTTTATAAACAAAAGTGCATATAGCTCCCTCACAAAGGGCTAAGACAAACAGAGTATTGCTGCCGCCCCAGAGAAGGGAGAAATTGACTGTTGTCTTGTCAGATCACCATTAGTCTTATTTCCCTAAGTCAACCATAAGCATCATGTGTCTTTTTAATTTAAAGGTAGCTTGGAGACCTGGAGAGTAAAAAGGCAGGGTAGGCAGAGTCTAGCACAAAGAAAGGGGTTCCTTGCTGGCCCTCACTACAGGCCCTCTTGTTGGTAGAAAGGAGGTCAACAGTTCCAAAAAGACCTTTAGTAGAGAAAGTAGAGAAAAGAAGTAGAATACAGGCTTCAATAGGTTTATTTAGAGTATCGCTTATTGGTTAAGTCTTGTCTAGCGCTGCTCATGGGTGTATTGTCTAGCCAGGCCACGTTGTTTACTTCAGTCAGATTGGGAGTGTATGGGAACAAGACTAAACTCCCACTTGTCATCTTGTTATTGAGTATGGTTCTCTCTGGATGTTGGTGTTTTTGTGTGAGCATTTCTGTCTTGTAGACAATGTGCAGTTAGGATTGGTGACATAGTTTAAAAGGAGTATTTTTACTTTATATAGGAAAATTCACACTTTTATTGACAGAAATGTTCTTCATCTATCACCATGTTTTATAATATGCCTTCTATTTTTATTATATAAAAAATCTTTTACTGTATTTTTTCTAAAGATTAACTTTGCCCAATTTAGAGTCCTCTACTTTTTAAGGTTCATATATTGACTCCCTATTATGAGTAAATGCGAGTTTAAGATATGTCTGTTTTAGCCTTCCTCCACCTTTCCCTCCACTAACTGAATTTAAGTTGATTATAATTTTTAGCATTTATCTTTATATCTCATGACTTTATTTCTTGATTTATCCACTTTAAATATTTTTGGATACCTTGGCTATGAAAAATCATCCTGTTTATACTACCTGCCCTTACCTCTTCCTTCTCTTACTGACAGTTGTGATTTTTATCATTTCTATATGGTGGAAATTAAGACATTTACATTTTAGTCTACAACCAAAAACGTACTACTTGTTTTTCAAATTCTAGGTTAAATGGAGTTAATAACTGCAGTCATGCCTTTTACCATTGAAAGCTAAGCTTGCTCTCTTTCATTTTTTTTGAGAAGCTCAGGGAATGTATTATTATAATTTTTTTTGCATATTTTTAAAAGTTTGTCTTTGGCCATTATACCCGTTCTACATTCTGTGACTGAATACATACATAAATCTCAGTTTACTCTCTTTCTTTAAGCTCTTTATAGACATTGCTTTGTTGCCTTTGAGAAATTGTTGGCAGATTCTTATAAATTCAGGATGCGCTTGTCCAGCAATTGACCCAGAAATTCTGCTCCTAGATATTTACTCAGGAGAAATGCAAATATATGTCCATTACAAGATTTGGGTAGAAATGTTCAGAGAAGCTATATTCATAACAGGCAAAGGCTCAAATGCATATCAGCAAGAGAATGGATCAACAAGTTCTGTTGTGTTTATACAATAGAATATCACTCAGCAGTTAAAAGAAATAAACCACTTATACACACATGCATGCGTAAATTTCGTAGACATTATAGGAAGCAAAAGAAGGCAGACCTAGTAGTGGTCAACTACAGGCTCTATTATTTTCCTGCAGGAAGACTACCACACTAGGAATTAGGAGTCCTGGGTTCTAAGCCTCAGTGTGCAATGAGCTAGAATGTAAATTGTGAAATTCAAGACTTTTTAGGCTTTACTTTTGACATCTATAAAAGAAGAGTGTTAGAGTAAACTGTGTCCAGCTTTCTTGAGTTTCTAAAATCCAAAGATATTGGTTAGTTTAGCCTGCAATAACAGCTAAGAACTTTGAAATGACACAAAAGAACATTAATCAAATTTTTCATCCCTTAAGATATAGGAATATAATATCTAATGACCTTCCAGTTTTAACGCAATGGTTTCTAAAACATTCTAAAACATTGTGAGAAATTGCTACATACCCTAAAAATAGAGTGCAGCACTGTTAGTGAGCAAGATCAAGTCGTACCAGATTCACCCATCATTTCTTAGTAATCATTTCCTCTTCCACTATAGTAATGGCCAAGCTTTCTTGTAGTTATCAATTCATTAAGTATGTATTGAATCCCTATCTTAAAACTACATTCAGGTCCATAAATCTGTTTTATTATTGATTGGGAAACTGACTTTATTTTGTCTTTTATATTCTTAATGAAGTAAGACGAATGTTAAAGGTTTCTATTCTTTATGAATGAACTTAATATAAGTTCTGACTAATATGTTTTCTTTACATGTTGAGTTTTTCTTTTCTCCACTGAGGTCTGTTTAGAAACAATATTGGGATTCCTGGAAGATGTAGCTGTTAGAGGAAAACAAAATATAATAGCAATTATCCCTGAATTTTAAGTATTTCTTTTTTTTTTTTGAGTTGGAGTCTCACTCTGTCACCAGACTGGAGTGCAGTGGCCGCTTCCGGCCACCACAGCCTCGACCTGCTGGGCTCCGGTGATCCTTCCTCCTCAGCCTTCCGAGTAGCTGGAATTACAGGGATGTGCTACCACGCCCGGCTGATTTTTTGGTTTATGGTAGAGATGAGGTCATGCTGCCCAGGCGGGTCTCGAACCCGCAGGCTCAGGCAATCCACTCACCTCAGCCTCCCAAAGGCGCAGGATTACAGGCTGAGCCACCGAGCCCGGCGTATTTTAAGTATTTCTAGTCACAAAGTACTATTCAAAACTATAGTTCAAATATATTTTATGACTATAGAAGAATTATATTTACTTTCCAGAGTAAATATAATTTCTAAATTTCCTTGATTCCAATAGCATTGTGTTTCAATGGACTTGGAAAATCCTGAGTTTTAGTACTGCTGTATGGGACCCTAGAAAACCTAACTTATAATTAAACTTATAGTCACATTTTATTTTTGTTTCTTCACTGTTACTTATACTAGAGAACAACAATTCCAATGTTCTATTTTTATCAGACTCTAGAAACTAAATCTTACATGGGACTAGACATAAAAACCACCCCTCTAAATCTCAGGCTGGTCCAACAGAGAAATTTAGAAATAATTTTTATTCTGATCAGTAGGATCTCATAAGTGTCTATGGGTTACAGAATGGTCCCTTTTATTTCTAATAAAGGTGATTGTGAAATAAAATGAGAGGATCAGAGTTCTCAATTCCTGGAGTTGACTACTTTTTCAGGACTGACCTCCACATGCTCTGCAACATATTCAAAGGCCTTTGGTGGGGAGCTCTTTGTCTGACTAAAGTACCTTCTGTAGCATTTGATCATCTGCTCTGAAACTTTGGTTAGAAATGACTTATTTCATTCATGTGAAGCTTTGTCTCCTCCTGCTGTATGTCCTGTGATAGGTTGGGCATTTCATATGGGTGGAGACCTCATCATATACTCTGCTTTTCTCATAGATCCAGTGGCTTTTACACCACAGGTGGCCATTAATTATTTGCTTAAGGTTGTGTTCCCTCTAAATATAGACTTTACTCCTAGTCTTTTTCTTAAGGATCTTTAAAAATAAAGGATATAAAAATATCTTTCTGGGAAATATGTAAGTAATAATGAAGAGCTTTATATGTGAAATAATTAGTGTAAAGTCCTCCTTGGGTTGAAGAGAGTGACAATAAAATAGAATCTATTTATTTCCAATCCTTTATTCTTTCCCTTTGCCTTATGACTTTGAGATTCTTCTCACTAATGCTGGGGTATATTTCCCCTTTTCACTGAAGTTGTGAATTGCGTTCACTAGTACATCATGGGTGGGAATGACAGTATACAAATTTGAGCTGGGTCTTATGCTTCTATTCACTCTTCCAGTACTTCTGCCATTGTCATGAAAAGAACATGCCTCAGAGAGACTTCAGGTCCCAGAGCCATGAGAAAATGGAAAGCAGAAGTGCCCCCAGTGACCTGAAGACCAGCAAGAATGATTGTATTTGCTTATTTTTGTCTGTCATTGTGTTTTGAGAGTTGTTTATAACAGTGTTATTGTGACCATAGTTGACTTGTTCAGGAAAGTAACACAGAAGATAAGATTGTCTTCCTGAGGTTCGTGTTAACAGAAATCCCTCTCAGATATGGCACACAGGTCAAAGTAGATAAAGAGCTATTTTAGCATGCTAAAAGGCATTTTCACTATGCCATGTGTTTAGTATTCACTTTCATTTAAGAGTAAGCAGTTAACATGATACCTTCAAAGCAGCAGAAAAGCATCTCTATGTGTGTAAAAGACATATGCATTTTATTGTATTTTCCTATGAAGATAAAAACCATATTGTACCTTTGTAGAACCATGTCCTAGGCTCAGGGAAATCTTCATGGGTGATCTGATCATTCCAACCGCCTAGCAGACACAATCAAAAAAGGCACATGCAAGTATAATAAATAAAAGGACTTCCTTGTTGTTTGGGCACTCTAGAAAAATATGTATGTGTATGAGGGGGAGGGAACAGACAGACTGATAATGTTAACAGGCTGGATATACACAAAGTTCAACCAAATTTAAGAAGCAGTCCTTGGGGGACACTGGTTACAGAGACAAAGAGGAATGTAGAACAAATCGAAAAACAATCCATTGACAACAATATATAGACAGGAAAGAAAAGTATCTGACTTCCAGACCAGGATACAGACAACCCAGAAGCTTTCATTCTCTCAAGACCAAAGGCAGACAGCAAAACAACTTAGATCTGTGTTTAAGGAAAACATAAAAAGGGTCAAAATGTGCTCTGCAATCACTTGAAGGGATAGGTGGAAAAAGAACAAGGGGGTGAATGACATAGGAAGGGACAAAGAGAACAACAAGGAAGGGGTATTAATGTGGAGGGAGGTAGAGAGGGAGTGAAACACACAGGATGAAACTGTGTTCCCCATTTAGTAACAAGAACGGGCATTCAGCAGCGTATAAAGACTAGGAAGAATAGAGAGCTGTGCTGGCAAGAAAAAGCGTAAAGGTCTTAGTTGACTTAGATTAGGAGTGACCAAAGAGTAACGAGATGCAAATTTGGGGGGAGGAACCCCTCCAAAACAAATTTATTTATTTAAAAAGTGTGTATTTATTCTAATATGTTTAAACTTCAGTCACCTTCGAAGTACTTCCTGTTTGATGCAGTACACCTATTGAGATGCTTTTTCCACTGCTCAAAACAGTTTTTGAACTGTCAGTTTCGATGCCTTTTAGTCCTTCTGCCAATTTTTTTTCCTCACCTCTTTCACAATGGCAAAACGTTTCATCCGGGAAACAGACAAAGAAAATAGTTGCTCGTGGCAAGACTGGGTGAATAGGGAGCGTGAGGCATGGGGGTCATGCCGTTTTTGATCCAAAACTGCTGAACACTCAGCATGGTGTGGGCAGGTGCCTTGTCATGGTAGAAAAACCAGTCTCCTGTTTGCCACAACTCTGGACATTTCTTCCACAAATTGTGACACAACCTTTTCAAAACTGCCAGATAAAAACTTCTATTGACCGTTTGATATGGAGGAACAAGTTCTGAGTGTACTGTAGGAGGTCCACCTTCCAAAAGAGAATTCTGTTTTTGGGGGGGTTCTCCCCTCGTAGCTATTCAAAGCTGGTAAGAATGCAGAACAAATACTGAATGAAAAAGGTGAAAAGCAAAGCCAAAACAAAACATAGAACTTTGTTATTAATAGTAACAATAAAAATATTATCAATTGTAACAAGTTTGGTCTTCTTTTCCCCAGGTAAAAATTAAGTTCTTGGATCTTTATGGATCGTATATGATACCCTCTCCAAATGACAACTGCCTTTCTTTTTCTTTTTAACCCTGATATCTGCATTAACTTTTTAAATGCAACAATTGTCACAATCAAAATAATCTGTTTCTGTACACACATATGACACATATGTGAATTATAAAGTATAACATTAAAGGGAATACACAAAGATACATCACCCAGAAAGTACCAGAACATCATATTAAATATGTTTCTACTAGTATGTCATTCCCCTCTCCCTTTCCTCTGACTCCTTCTCAAAGATAAGCTTTACCTTAAATTTTGATGTTAGTTTTCTATACAATGTGTTCCCAGTGAGATTTTACAGAGTTCTCCGCCAGGCTGAGTTGGTTGCTTTCAAAAATTTGTTTTTCTTGTAAAACATCAAAGAAGAATAAAATCCAAGAGTCCTTTCAGTATTTTCCCATTTCTTGTGGCCTACTTCTTCTCACCACTCTATCTCCTGGAATGGCAGCTTGGTTATTGGTTTTGCTCCTCTACTGACCTTAACACAAAAGAGTTCACTTTCCAGGTGGTCTAATTGTCAATGGGGAACTCTTCACTTGATGTTTTGTTCCCTCCGTGTTACTCAGATAAAGTGACTTGTGGGAGTCAAGATATTTCATAACCAAAGCAAGATGGAGGCTATTAAATATGGTATGTAATTTTAAAATAATGTTTTGTAATACATTTATAATCATATATATAAATGCAAACATATCCATACATCCATACATCCTTTGTTTGTGCCTGCTGCATCTATGTTTACTTTTAAGATTTATGGATACCTGCATTTAAAGCCACCATTATTTCTACTTTCTGAGATTTAAACTTCAAAAAATATTAAATATTGCATAACTAGAAATTTAGTAGTCATTAACAATAACAGTATAGAGCTGAGACAGAACTTTCTTAAACAACTATAAAAAATAAAAGAGAGCCGGTTTTGGTGGCTCGGCCTGTAAACCTTGGGAGGCTGAGGTGAGTGGATTGCTTGAACCCGTGGGGTCGAGACCCACCTGGGCAACATGGCGAGCCCTTATCTCTACAATAAATAAAAAAAAAAAAAATTTAGCCGGGTGTGGTAGCGTGCGCCTGTAGTTCCAGCTACTTGGAAGGCTGAGGCGGAAGGATCGCCGGAGCCCAGCAGGTCGAGGCTGTGGTGGGGAGCGGCCACTGCACTCCAGTCTGGGCGACAGAGTGAGACTCCAACTCAAAAATAAAATAAAATAAATAAAAAATAAAAGATGAAAAAAGTAAAGAAAAAAGGAGAGAGTGAGAGAGATCATGAAAGAACTGGTATTATGTTTCAAATAAACTATTCTTCTGCCTCTCAATTCATTTGACTCATGATGCTACCTATTTTGTGCAATGTCAAGGTTTCCAATTTGTCTGACTCACTATTCTTGGGCAAAATAAAATTGTTTCTCTTTTTGTTTGCAAAATGTTTCATGTTTATATTTTTCTCAGCACTTTGCAGTTGACCAGATGACCATATTTTCGGTCTTTAAAGCATAAACATTTATATAATATAGTTAATACAATGTTTTGTTCTTAAAATAAAAGATTGATAATAACTCTTTAAAAGACACAATGGATATCTCCCATATTTACCTATTAATTCTTGACAAGTACACAATGCTAACCTCATCTTCATTTCAGAACAGAGAATGTGAGTAACAAGTAACTGTAAATTTGTGTTTCCCTTAGAAAGTGTCAAATTATATAATATTTGTGAAGGTATTTAGAAATTCAAAAGTATAATAATTACTATTTTATATGCATAACAGAAATAAAATGCACTTTTATGATTAAATATTTTAGGAAAGTCCACAGATGGTTATCTAGTAAATGCCTAAATATTAACTCAGTGTATATTAGGTTCTATGTCATTAAAAATAACTTTACTGAAAAAAATACTCTTAGCAAAAAGGAACTTACGAACTTTTTAAAAGATTTTCTGATGGAAGCCCCATCGTTGAAACTTCATGTTAGTGAAAATGTAGTAAATGTGAAGTATGTTGTAAATACAACTAGATCTCCCATAGATATCACAATGTCTCACACACAGGACAAAAATTTTTAACAACTTCTAGAACTTAGAGATAATGCCACTTACTATTGCCTGGTTGAATGTGGTAGAGTCTAATTTTCAGGGCTATATTTCAGTTGAGTTTTAAAAATCAAAACCATTTTCCCCAATATGTTAATTTCAACCTACTGTCAGGGTGGTGCATTCTCACACTGACCTCTAAGTTGCTCTTAAC
The DNA here is from genome assembly GCF_000164805.1 of Carlito syrichta. NCBI lineage: Eukaryota > Metazoa > Chordata > Mammalia > Primates > Tarsiidae > Carlito > Carlito syrichta. The sequence continues at coordinate 127,773 of NW_007231937.1, forward strand.
AGCTAGCTATGGTAACTCCTCACCTCTTAAAATTTCCCATGACTGCCACAAATCCCTTATTTCATCAGATTACAGAATTTTAAAATCATTGTTATTTTTAAAATGTGTTAAATCACTGACTTTCTCAATTATTTTCCAGACCGTCCAACAGTAAGGTAAAATATCTTAAACTTTACAAAAAGCAATTACAGCATACATCAAGTTGTACAATCAATAAAATACCAGGCAAATCAGCTCCTGATCTGATATTTGAGCTAATGTAATTCAGGGGAAAGGTCTTTATTATTTGCTTTCATGCTTTCAAAGCATTGTGGAAATTCATAAATACAATAATTACCGTTTAAATAGCTGTTTCATCTTGAAAGTACAGAATCTAAGATTGAGTTTTGCCAGATAATCAGTAAAAACTGACATAGAATACTGCTACCTTTTTGTTTCATTTGTGAGAATGTTTTATCACCTCAGGTTTTCATTCTATATTCAGCACATAATTGAATGAAATGTAGTTTGAAATGAAATCTATTCCCTTTTATGAGAACATTCACCTATTAAAGGTTAAATAAAAATTGAAGAGCATTTAACTTATTTTGAATTCAAATAACTTGGCTTTGACTATTTAAATATTTAATGATCAAATTCCACCAGTAACTGTGTTTTTTTCATATTTCTAAGCAAATAGGAATATATTTTTTTAAGAATTAAGTTGAATTTTTTGAAACCATTTAGTTTAATTTTAGGAAGTAATTTATATGATCTCTTATTAGCTCTGTAATTTTTGTGTTCAAATACAAGTGCATAAATGAAATGTTAGAAAATCTATTACTCTCTTATTACTTATACTTTTATATTTTACATAATAAAATATTTTATTAGGGTCTTTTTTAGTTTAAAAACTGTATTAAAAAACTAATGGATGTGTTAAAAAATTTCTTAGAAAGAAATAATAATAGACTTCTTTTATTGTGGGTTAATTAAAATTTTGCTAAGAATTTTAATTACTACTAAGCATCAAAATCTAACCTATTTATCTATCTACTTTATCAATGTTTTTTCTGATAACTTTGTATGAGATAGATGTTGGCAAAATATATTTAATAATATTTAAAATAATTCAGAAAGAAATAAATGAAATTCACAGAGTAGAGTAGTGAAGCAAATTAACATTGCAGAACTTTTTAAATGCTTTGCATCTCTTGGAATACTGTGCCCTGAAATAATTTTCACATTTATTTAAGCTACTGCATAAGAGAGCAGTAATTAAAACATGTGAATGATTCATCTTTAATTATGCCTAATTTGTATGTTGCCTATAAACACTCTTGAAATGATCTCAACTGGAATGGAGTGATACATATTTAAAGTAATATACATAATTTCACAAAGTTTGGGCTATCATAGTTCTTGTTATATAGAACATGTTTACTAACTAGACTTTTTTAGAGAGAAAATACATCCAAGTAACCATAAACAATATGAAAGTTAAAAAATTTTCCTGGATTATTAACAAATAATCACCTCTTAGATACATTGATATGAAAGATTTTTTTTTTAACTGATAAATGTAAAACCACTTTGGATTAACATGGCGTTTTTCTTTTCAAGAACTCAGAATCTCCATTGTTGTTGCTTCTTAATATTATTGTGAGAGGTAGATAGGAAATTTTTAAATGTGTAGAATTCCAACTTTTGTTGATAAGTGACTTAGTATCATAGCTAATGTTTAAAGGAAGCTTAGACATCACCTTGTCCAAAATTTCCCCTCAACATCTCTAATGGGTGGGCATTTTCTTGCTCATTTAATGAAGAATCATAGGGACCTTACTTCTTCATAAGGCTTTCATTCACTTGTGATTTGAGGTGACTGTAATTATTTCAAAAACTTCTATCCATCTTGAGACATTACCCTCCCTTTCTGTATTTTCACCCATCTTTGACTTGCACACAAATAAGAATCACCCTCTATACCCCTCTAGAAGTTATATGCTCTGGCAGAAAGAGAAATGAACCCCAGCATACTTGGAGTCAGCCCCAATTTCATCATGCTCAGCTGTGGAACAATTGGCAAGTTGTAACTCTGTGCCTTAGTTTCTTCATCTATAAAATAAGAATAAAGAAACCAAACCTACTCTTCTCCCTTATGTTAAAATCAAATCAAATCAAATAACATGTGAAAGCTCTTTCTAAAACAAAAATGTCAAGCAAATAGGTTGATACTATTGACATTAATAATCATTCAACTACTGTGCTTCCCTCTAAATCTACCTTTCTTTAGGGCAAATTTTCCAAGTACCTGTAACTACTTACTATGTAGTATGAACCTAGGTTTCTTCATTATTCTAGATTCTCTTTAGTTTGTCAGCATAATCTATTAACATAATTTTCAGAAGGACGACGATATTAGATGTTTACATTTATTTTATGATTTAATCCTCAAAACTTTTATTGTTATTTTAGACAAAGAAACTGAGGCTCAAAGAGGTGAGATGACATGCCACAGGTCACACAGCTGGTATGTGATGGGGCAGATATTCTAACTCAAGCCTGACATCAGAGCCTGTACTCCTAGCCTTGTGTGCTAAACTCTATGTGTAACAGTCATGGAGTCATCATTTTATCCTGCATTCAATATTTATTTATCCAGCACATTGTAATGGTTACCAGAAATAAGAAGGTTAATAGGACAGAGATTCTGTCTTCAAATAAATCATAATATAACAGAGAAGCTACATAAAGACACAAATGATAGTCAAAAATGCAAAGTGGTAACTGTCCTAATAAAAATGAGAATGATCACACTATTACACCTTTGGGCACTCTACTTTTATCAATACAGTTACATATTTTTTAATTTTAACTTTATTTTATTTTTGCCAACTCGCACATGGCTGACAAAACCATAGAAGTGTTCATACAGAAGACAGAATGTTCTTTGTCAGGCATATTGTGGGGACCCAACAATCAGGAAACACGAAGAGGGTTAAACAAGGTGAACTGTAATGTCCTTTCAAACTTTTCGATTCTATAAGCTTGAGCTAGAGTCAAATATAACCTGAAGTCATATTCACCTACACTAATATTCCACAACCCTACACATCTTCAGTCAGTTGTTTAGAAGCTAAATACAACACTTGACATTTTTCTCTTATGAAATTTCTTCCTGTCAAATGTGGTTCTCTATTTTTTTGGAAACTGCTTTTATCATCCAGCACAACTGCTCTCAAGTCCAACCTTGCATCTTTTGTAAATGTTATCTGCATGCCCTCTTTGTCCTCATTCATTGAACAGAATCTATTAAGCATTTGCTCTGGGCCAGATGCCATGCTGATGCAGGTGGTGGAGGGGGCCGGGGGGGGCAGTGGTGCTTCTCAGATTAGTTAATGGAAATGTACAGAGTGTCATGGTCAATGCGGTGATGGAAAGACACACAGGCATCTAGGGGAGCACAGAGAAGGTGGTGCTTCATCCAGGCTGGGTAATAGAGATGAGACAAATGAGGGAAGACTTCTTGGCTCAGCCTTGAGATGCATGTGGAAGTGGGAAAAGAGGTGCTCCAAGCAGAAGAGCAGCCTTTACACAGTGAAGAGAGCAAGGAGGAGGATGAAATTTAAGGAACTCTGAATTAGTTCGACAGGGCTATTATATAGGAATAAGGGAGAAATCGTGAGAATGATGCTGGACAGGTTGTTCAAGAGTCACTGAAGGGAGGACATCCAGCAAACTGCCATTGAGAATTCACTTCAGGTTGACACCAATCAGTCCCTTTGTGAATTAGACATGGTCCTTTAGCCAAAGGACTATACTATTTACTCAACCTCAGTGCTATTATGTGAGTCAAGAAGGGTAGAGGGAAGGAGGAGAGGAGGAAGAGCAAGGAAAATAAGCCTAAAAATACAATATGGCAAGGGAGGCATTTCAGGTAGTAGAGAGAATGAACTTGTATGTCAGAAATGGAGAATTATCTGGAAGAATGCCAATCTCTCTATCTCAAAACAACAGCTACATTTTGCTTTTAAGAAGCCTTACACATTTAAAATTAGGTAAGGAACTAGAACTAAGTCCACTATGGCAACAAATCCACCCCAAGGTACAAATAAATTCTAAAGATATCTCTCCTCTAGTTAATCTTGCTTAGCTGACAAGATTATAGGCTAGCCGGTCCTCTGCTAAATCCAGTTAATTTTTTTATGAGGAATGATGAGAAAATCTTTAGAAAGCATTATAAAGAAAACTAGGAACAATTTTTAACATGAATTATGTATACCAAACTCATTAAGTACTATGTATCTCTAACAATGAATTATCACCAAGACATCTTATCTTGGTTTATTTAAGTTTTTGGGCAGTGTGACAATTAAGTAGAACCAAAATTAATTAGATAGTAGTTTAACTACTTCAGGAGATTTTCAATAAACCTGACTTCTACTGCCACACAACCTATGGGACTGCCCAAATGTTTTATTCAAATGATATATGGAAATTTAAAGAAGGCTTCAGAAATTTGATTCTTTCCAGAAGAAGAACATACTTCTTTCAGAAACTCCCTGAAATTTCACTCTCTTATTAATAACTGTTGTATACTTGGCACTAATGTCATAAAGTCCTCGTTTTTCTATAGTTTACTTATGTATTTTAAAAATATATTTTAGGTAGGTATAGATGTTGTATTTCTCTCTCTGGGTTTTAAATCATGAGACATTGGGCAAAATCTTGGACCAGTATTAGACCTTTTTTCTACTGGCTGAAACCTGTCAGAAGAAGAATATGCATAAAATACTTAAGCATTGAAATTGAATCTCTCTTTCTGTAATCAGCTCACAAATGATAGTGCAAGGTGTGAACAACTGTGTCCTTTTCCTAGAAGCCTTTCCATCAAACACAAGGGAATATGTTTATGTAATTTTTGCCTTAATAGCAGTTCACAGACTCTTTTTTACCCTGTCTCCTTTCCTCCTCACTGCTCTCTGGCATTGATGTCATCAGTCATTCTTGAACTGAGAGTTTATATTCATTTTAACTGGTCCTTTGTTATGTAAGGCACACATGCAATGACTTTTCTTCACCCAATTCTTCCACTTTGATGGCCTCTCAAGAACTTAAATAAAAAAAAAAATCTTTCCCCTGGATTTCACTATATTCTGCCTCCTGCATTTCTTTTTGAATTGTATCCTTCACATTACCATCTACTTAAGCACATTCTACTGACAGACATTCCTTTCATGTTTTGATTGTGTGTGTGTGTGTGTGTGTGTGTGTGTGTGTGTGTGCATAAGAATACTTTACCCTTATCCATATACCCATATCTGAGATTGATAAGAAAAACTGGTAGCAAACACCACTAGCTTGATTAATTTTACATAATTTGAGGAGGTTTAATTTCCTGTTATTTGAATTTAATCTTCTCCCCATCAAAGACATTTGATCACTTCATCTTCTATTTTAAAATTATTGGTACAATTGAATTTCCCTTGGTTTCTCTTTCTGAATTTGTGCTTCATTTCATTGCCTTTGTCTGAATTTCCTGGCATGCACTTGCCCCTCTGCAGACATCCATCCCTATGATATCTGAATTGCCACACATACTTTTGTATTCTCACTTCACACATTACAGACCTCCAGCACCTATTAATATTATGCTTTCCTATGAAGAATAAGCATTGTTTTCATTGGTTTTTCTATCCTAATGACCTACTTAATGGCACAGTGGCTAGCACATAAAAGTATAATGCATGATTATTAAATGGATGGAAAAGTGTTTTCATCCTCAATTGGGCTTGGCTTGCACATAGATTCAAATTTTACCTTAATTCACACAAACATTTAATAATTTCCTACCCCTTTTACTGTATACTAAACCTCAGTGAATACCATCTGACCTAATTTTATAATGAAGAAGGCTTCATTGTATAGATGACAATTATGTTACCATTTATTCACATGAATTTAGCTTCTACAAACTATAAAATATAAATTTTTACATACATTCAGCCATTGTTTTCATGAAAGACAGGTTTTAAATGTTGATCTGTGACAGAAAAATGGATGGGTAGACAGTTTACTTAAAATTAATAAAAGCAATTATGTACATTGTGTGCACTCTCATCTGCATGTCATACAGAGGCAGAAAAGTATAATAGGACAAGATCTGGAATAGAATTTCTGTGTTCCAATTCTTACTCTTTTCTTTATTAGCTGTTATGAACTGAATTGGCTTTCCCCAAATTTCAAATGATTAAGTTCTAACCCCCAATGTGACTTGTATATGGAGATAGTGCCTTTAAAGAAATAAAGTTGATCAGCGGCAAGATGGTGACGGGGCAACCTGGCGTCTGAAGTCCTCTGCAAGGGAGATCTGCAGTGGGTCTCTGACTCTCACCCCGGGGGACTGGGGACTCCAACATTGCAGCCTGCTCTTCAGACAGAGCTTGGCCGTTGCCACCGCTGGGACATCGCAATGACTGGACAGTTTTACTGCATTGCAAACAGTCCCGCTGTGCCGCAGCCGCAGCCTCTCCCCCCACCGCCCCTGCCATCGCCACCGCCGCCACAGCCTCTGGGAGGGGTAGCACATCACACCACCCAGCCCAAGGAGATCCATAACAAATCGCTTCAAGGAAGATCTGCTGGGATCACTGCCACCTCCCCTGCGTCCGAGACTGTCCTGCCTGCCCCGCGTGGGGCTCCTGTTTCCTGCTCGGAGGCAGGCAGCCATCTTGTTCCTGTCTGGCCCCACTCCCTCTGGGGCGAGCAGATTCGATAGCACCACCTGCTGGTGATTCAGGTAACAAAACCGAAACCGGAGAAACAAGCTTGATAAAGACATAGACCAAACTGCAGAATGGAGGTTAATCTGAACTGTCCTTCACAGCAGATCAGGGGAACTGACCCTAACTGCAAACTAATTTACCAGCTTGAAAAGAAAACTAGAAATCAGACCTGAAAGGACATTGGACTTAAACGAAATGTCTCAGAGTGTGCTTCATTGATTCTATTAGTTTAATGACTTAATTCTATTCCTACTGTATTGTTCCCTTTTTTCTCTTTTCCTTTTCCTTTTCTTCTCTTTTCTTCAGTCTGTAAACCATGTCTTTGTATAGAGGAACAGCACACTAATAAGGTGGTTGGATAGCTGGTATGTTAGCATCACTATGTTTTATTTTTGTTTGTATGAGAGTTGGTTCAACTGTAGCTGTGGTCTATTGTTTTTATCTGTTTCAGTATAGGCCTCTCTCTCTATTTGTTGGTACACTCGTTTGTTTCCCCCCTTACTCCTCTATCTCTCCACCCCCCTCTTCAACCCACTATCTGCTCCATTCTCTCCCCTCTGCTAACCACATTTTATTTCAGGGAGTAAGCCTACAGCCCCACTGCACAGACAGATTCCAGGGCAGTGGGAAGTGGGTTCCACATTATCCACACGCCTGTCAGCGAATACCAGGACCTGCAGACATATTTTGAATCACAGCTCTCCCCTTAAGTACATCTCAAAACTGCAAAAAGGACCACCTCCAACCTACAGTGCCACTTCAGAATTGAACAAAGTAAGAGGACATACATAAAGAATAGGCGATTGAACAAACAGAAGTAAAACCAATCCCTTTACCCCTGAATAACAGAATTAAAGAAGACGGTGACGTGGAGGGAAGGAAAAAGTAGGGAGGGGGAAAAACCACACAAATGAAGAAAAAACAAAAGAAGAATATAGGTCTTACACAGACCCTGGGAAATCAGACACTGAGAAAACAGATTCTGGAACACAAACAATGAAGAGTCCCCAGAATGACTGGTTACATGCAACAAACCCAGACATCAAGACACTAATGGAGAGAATTAAAAAAATTGAGGAGAGACAAGTGAAAAATAGGAAGGAGCTGATGTCAGAAATGACAGCAGTAAAGAATACTGTGATAGAAATGAACAACAGACTAATAAGCATGGAAAGCAGAATCAACCAAGCAGAAGAAAGAATCTCAGAGCTCGAAGACCAAAACACAGAACTAACCCAAACTGTCAAAAGCATAGAAAAGAAGCTCAAAAAGACAGAACAAAACCTGCAAGAGATGAATGATCACTTCAAGAGACCAAACCTAAGAGTAATTGGGCTTCCTTAGGCAGAAAGAGAAACAGAAGCCACATTTCATGGAACAAACATTTCATGAAATCATTCAAGAAAACTCCCCTCATCTCATCAAGGATGAAAAAATTCAAACACAAGAGATTCAGAGAACCCCTGCAAGACAACAATGAGAAGACCAACTCCCAGACACATAATAATTCACCTAAACAAAGTAGCTATGAAAGAAAAAATCCTAAAGGCAGCAAGAGAAAAAGGCCAGACTACCTACCAGGTAAAACCAATTAGAATAGCAGCAGATTTATCCACAAAAACCCTTCAGGCCAGGAGAGCCTGGAGCCCTATCTTTAAAGTTCTAAAAGAGAAGCAATTTCAACCAAGAATAACCTACCCAGCCAAACTAAGCTTCATTAGTGAGGGAGAATTGAAATCTTTTCCAGACATCCAATCCCTAAGAACCTACACTGCTACCAGACCACCTCTACAAGAAACACTTAAGAAAGTACTGAACACAGAAGAAAAAAAAAAGAACAACAGCATTCTTCACAAGAGTACAGGCAAAAGATTAAAAACACAAATGAACCAACTCCAAAACCCAAAGAAAGACAACAAATAAACAGGAACAACTCTGTAAGAACCTTATGACAGGGATCAACTCTTGCATTTCAATTATTAGCCTAAATGTGAACAGACTAAATGCACCACTGAAAAGACATAGAATGGCAAAATGGATAAAATATCATCAGGCAACAATCTACTGCCTTCAAGAGACTCACCTCACTAGAAAGGACACCCACAGACTCAAAGTAAGAGGATGGGAAACAAACTTTCAGGTGAACGGAATACAAAAGAAAGGAGGAGTAGTGATCTTATTTTCAGACAAAATACCCTTCAAGCTATCAAAAATCAAAAAGATACAGAAGGCCACTACATAATGATAAAAGACTCAATCCATCAACAAGAAATATCTATCCTAAACATATATGCACCCAACATAGGTGCGCCAACTTTCATAAAGCAACTTCTTGGAAAACTAAAGAAGGATATTGACTCTAACACTATCATAACTGGGGACTTGAATACCCCACTCACAACCCTAGACAGATCATCAGGACAAATAATCAGCAAGAAGATCCGGAACCTCAATGTGACTTTGGACCAAATGGACTTAATTGATACCTACAGAACACTCCATCCAAAGACCACAGAATACACATTCTACTCATCACCACATGGAACATATTCTAAGATCGACCACATACTCGGCCATAAATCAAGCATAAGCAAATTTAAAAGGACTGAAATTCTACCAAACACCTTCTCGGACCACAGTGGAATAAAAATAAACATTGACACCAACAGAGTCCCCCCAAAACC
>NW_007231938.1:0-22983 GCF_000164805.1 Carlito syrichta
CTTCCATGGTGGGTGATCTGGCCTTTTTCTCTTGCTGCCTTTAGGATTTTTTCTTTTGTGCCTACTTTATTTAGGTGAATTATTATGTGTCTAGGAGTTGATCTTCTCATTTGTTGTCTTGCGGGGGTTCTCTGAATCTCTTGTGTTTGAATTTTTGTATCACTGATTAGATGAGGGAAATTTTCTTGAATGATCTCGTGGAAAGTTTGTTCCAATGTGGTCTCTGTTTCTCTTTCTGCCTCAGGGAGTCCGATTATTCTTAGGTTAGGCCTCTTGAGGTAGTCACTCATCTCTTGAAGGTTTTGTTCTGTCTTTTTAAGCTTATTTTCTGTGTTTTTAAGAGTTTGGGTTATTTCTATATTTTGGTCCTCAAGCTCTGAGATTCTTTCTTCTGCTTGGGTAATTCTGCTTTCCATGCTTATCAATTTGTTATTTATTTCATTCACAGTATTCTTTATTACTGTTATCTCAGATATCAGCTCCTTCCTAGTTTCTTCTTGTGTCTCCTCAATTCTTTTTAATCTCTCCATTATTGTTTTGATATCTACATTTGCATTTTGAGACCCTTCATTCTGGGGACTTTTCATTGTTTGTATTCCAAAGTCAGTTTTCTCAGTGTCTGCTCTCCCAGGCGTCTGGGAAAGACCCATACTCTTCTTTTGGTTTTTCTTCATTTCTGTAGATTTTTCTCCCTTTACCCCTTCCCCTCCCCCTCTTCAATTCTGTTTTTGAGGGAAGGTGGGGTTGCTTTTATTTCTCTTCTGCAATGACCTGTTCTTCCTTCTGAGGGTCTTCTGGTTTTGTTCACTTTTCCCTCTGCTTTACAGTCTGTCTATTCAGCAGTTTGCAGTCTTGGTCCGTTCAGAGAATCTCACCAGTTCACCTATGCCGTCGCCATCTTGCCCCGTCTCCATTAGAGCTCTTTTATATGTTATTTTTTTCTTTTGCTTTATTAAGATCCTCTCTTTGTCTTTGACCTCTAAGAGTTTGATTATTACATGCTTTGGGGTAGTCTTATCTGGGTTGCATCTGTTTTGGTGATATTTGACTTTTCTGTACCTGGATATTTAATCCTTCTCTTGGTTTAGAAAATTTTCTGTTATTATTTATTTGAATAAGTTTTCTATCCCCTTTTTCTTTTGTAATTCCCTCTTGAAGGCCAATGACTCTCTCTCTATATATATATATATATTTTTTGTATATATTTATATAAAATTTATATTATATAAAAATTTGTCAAGACTTAATAAGAAAGATGTGTATTCAGTAGCAGTTGGATGAAATGTTCTGTAAATGTAAATTAGATCCATTGGTCTGGAATCATTTAATTCCAACATTTCTTTGTTAATCTTCTATCTAAATGGTCTGTCCATTACTGAGAGTGGGATGTTGAAATTCCCTACTATTATTGTACGGCAGTATATCTCTCCCTTTAGATCTATCAGTATTTGTCCTATATATTAGGGTATTGCAGTGTTAGGTACATATGTGCATGTATGTGTGTGCGTGTGTGTGTGTGTGTACAGATATATATATTTCTGGAATATATATATTCCAGAGATAACAATCCACATAGAATAGAACGCAAATGGCCTATCTGGAGTTTTGTAATGCCATGACCCTACATGAGTGCAGATGAATTGGGACATAAAGAACTAACCAAAGCCAGACAAATGTAATTTAACAATGATTCGTGAAGGCAATTTAAGTCTGTTGTAGAAATAGGAAGAAAAGGTGATTTCATAGGAAATCTAGAGGTGAACAGATCATGTGAGAATCACCACAGATGAATATTTAGAGGACACAATAAAGCCCCTTACATGCACAGTTACCTGGACAGAGTAAAAGAGTATTTATATCAGATCCTCCTAGGAGAGTAGGGTGGAAGGAGTCAAGGGATTTGGACCAGTACCCTATGACTGTGCTATACAGAAGAGATGAGGAGACTTGCTGAGGAAACTTGGGAAGGTGTAGAGCAGAATGAAGAGGGAAATGAAAGAGAGATAATGCACCTAGGAAGTGGTAGAACTAGGAGAGAGAACTCAGTGACATGAAATGATGACAGGAGATGGAGGAAGACCTAGTTTCCTGCCCCTTCTATCCTTGAACTTCTCTTCTCCATTGGCTTCTGTGACCTGCATCATTCAGCTCTTCCAAACTCCCAAGGATCATTCTTATTTCCTAACTTCAATTTCCCTTTTATACTCCTAACTGTGAGTATATCTGAAGGTGCCCTTAACCTCTGACTCTTCTACTTTTTTCCCTTGTTCATAGATTCAACTTGTATATCATTCAAACTACAGACTTGACCTTCTTTCTTTCTTCAGTTTAGCCTCTCCAATTGTCTGTTTAATTTTTTCCCATAAGGGACCCATGATTACCTCAAACTTAAACAACCTTTCTTCTGCATTTTTGTATGTATAGCCAGCCATGCCAAAACTGAAAACCTCAGCTTGATCTCTGCCTCTCCCTTACATGTTACCTCGCCTCAGTCAGTCCTCAAGTCCCTTCTACCATTTCATGTAACCAACAAATCTTTTAGGCAACCAACTCAAAGGTTCTGTGAGTCTATGGTCTGTGGCTGTCTTATTTCTTTATCATCTACCTAAAAGAACCAAGTCATAGAAACTCAAAACACAAAGTATGGACAGGAACATTAGAAGTTTGGAGGCATTAGCCAAGTGAAATTTGGATGGCACACACGTTTGTTTCTAACTTATTAACTGTATTATATATGTTCTTTCTTTTTAATATATAAGACATAAGTAAACTAAATGTGTAAGATTTTTTTAAAATTTTAAGGATGTGGAGTACAATTCAGAATTCGGTATGCAAATGGTCACTGTACAGGTAAAATTTGGGCCTCGCTTTGGTCCCCACTTCGCCTGGTTTGTGATCAGGTACTCTTATTGATTAAGTGGTGTCCCCTCCTTCCCTGGCAGTTTTCTTCTACTGTCAATCTCTTTTTAATAGTATTATGATAATTGTTCAGTGTTCGCTTATGAGTGAGAACATATGATACTCAGTTCTTTGTTTCTGTGATAGATCACTGAGTATTATAGACTCTAAATCCATCCAAGCTGCTGCAAAGTTCATAATTTTGTCCTTCTGTATGGCTGCATAATATTCCATTGTACCACATTTTTTTAATCTAGTTCATTATTGGTGGGCAGCACTGTTGGTTCTATGTTATTTGTGAATAATGCTGCAATAAACATGCATGTGCAGGAAACTGTGTGGTGATTCGTAAAAGATCTAAAAATTGATCTTCTATATGACCCAGCAATCCCCCTTCTGGGAATAATCCCAGAGGAACTCAAATCACTCTATAAAAAAAGATTCTATTTTTTTGGATGAATTTATTTATTTATTTACTTAATTTTAAGGATGTGGGGTACAATTCAGGTTAGGCATACAAATGTTCATTATGCAGGTACCCTTGTTGATGAGGTATGCCCCCGGCTTCCCCAGGCATATTCCCACTACTGCCAATCCCACTCTCCCAAAAAAGATTCTTTAAAAGCGCTGATGTATCTTTTTTCCTTCTTTTTCCAATTACATCAGACTCCATCCAAAATTTTCATTGGTCTCTAGATTCTATGACCAATCTTTTAACTGCTTTTGCTGTGACCACAATCCTGAGATCTGCTTCTTCTTACTGAGTGGAATTTGCTGCATTTTGTTTTCAAATCATTTCCACCTTTATCTCTTCAAGTCTCATTTTCCTTAGTTATAAGAAGGGGATAGTGATACCAACTTTTTAGGGAAGTTTTAAAGTTAAATTCAGATTACATATATATAATTTCTAATATAGTGCCTGGCCTACTAGTTCCTTATTTGTTCATCTATCTTCAGTGTCTAGGACTGTGGGCTAGATGATGTGTTTTAAGGGTGGAAGGACAGAGCAGACATGATTTGCCAAGAGTCTTGGGACAGGGCTGAGAGGAAGATTGAGATGCAGCTGAAGAAGAAGCCATGCAGAAGGAAGGCTGGGCTAGGAGTGGCACAGGAGAAGTTACTGTGGGTGGCCTACAGGATGTGTTGGTTGAGGACTCAGAGAAGCCTCAAGCCAAATGGGTTAATCATCCTCGCTGGGCTCAGCTGGTCAGAATGTTTGTCATTTAACTTAGAGAGTATCAAACACACACCTTGCCGGAAAAAAAAAAATCAGTTTCAAGAAAACAACTTTTTTTCTTCCTTGGCATCTCAATTAAGGGGCAGGAAACCTTCCCTCCCCACACATAATCAACCTTTTTAATGAGATATTTTTATTTGTATAAAAGTAGGTTCTTTGGCAATGAGGAGGGGGTACAAGGGATCAGAGGGCAAGGAAGTGCAGGACATTAAAATATGGCAGCTCCAGAGGGTTTCAAAGTGCAGTGGGAACCACTGTTGTGTATTCCTCCGAGCTGTATTATGACAGCTATGGGCACCCCAACCACACAGCTGTGGGGACAGAGGATATGGCCAGGGGGACAGAGTACTCAAAAGCACTCTGAAATGGCGGAGATCAGGACTGCAGTGGGCAAGGCATCTCAGATCGTTACACTGTTCTCTACCATGCTGGGTCGAAGGTACTCATAGGGCAGGTCCAGGCCCGAATTGCGGACCTCAATCTCCTTGTCCATGGTAGCCAGCTCCTCCCGGAATTGCTTCAACACAGCTTGGGGCCCAGGGCCTGAGAAATATTCCTCCTTGTGCTGCCCTAGGGCCACCTGAGAGGGGGAGGAAAAAATGGCTCAGCCCCATGGGCCTCTTACCCAGGAATATTGTCCTTCCTTAAAGCTGCTTCCTCCCCAAGACCCAGGCGTCCATATCTCACCATGACAGGCTGATGTCTGCCAAGGAACTTTGTGAAAGTCTTTTGCATACGAGCCTGGTGGACAGTGGGCAGTGAATCCACTATATCCTTCTCTGAAACATCCTTGGAGACGGGTGGGGGCTTCCTCATGGTGCAAGGGCCATTAGGAATCCAGGAGTACCAGTCCAGCTACAGAGAGGAGAGCCACTCAGAAACCCAGGCTGATGACTTAGGCACTTGATCCCCTCCTTCTCCATCCCAGGAGCCCCTGGGAATGATCACACCGGTTACCTGGCCCAGGTGAGAAGAAGCATGCTGACCAGTGCATGTGAAGATACACATGGTGACAAAATGGCAGAGCTGAGCCCGGGACTCTAAGGCGATGGGGAACCTGGTGAAATGAGAAGAATGAGAGACTTTGAGACCAGGACATGAGGCAGAGCTCAGGCTGTGAAAAATATGTGAAGATACAGGAGAAAAAAAAAACGTGTAGACTCTACAGCTCCCACATAATGTGTGCTCAAATGTATATGCACTTGGGCTGAATGCTGGACCTATGGGGAGAGTGTGGGGAGGAGTGGGCAAATACCTAAGATAAAGTTGTGCATCTGGTTCCAGAGGAAGCTCTTAGTACATGAGGAGGAAGAACACTGTGTGGGAGAGGGAGAGAGGAAGAGGACTGGAGAAATCAGAAATGGTTATTAGTGTTTCTGGAGGATGGTTTGGAGAGAGTCAGGGAATTCTCAACCTCCCCAGGAGAGGTGTTTATGATGTTGTGAGAAGATGCAGATTGTTGTCAGATTGCTGGGCATTAACACAGGTCACTGGTGAGAGATCTCTGCCTTACCCTCGGTTTTGGGCCTTCTGCAGTCCAGTCTCTGTGATCTCTCTGCACCAGGCCTGCAGCTCTGAGTCATCCTTCACAGCTTTGTCACTCTTGTAGAAAAGCCCAACTATTCCCTCCACATACCTGTTCCCCAGGGAAGAAGACACTCTGTCTCAGGTGGCCAACATAGGACCTTCTGGACCTACAGTCTCTCCCCACCCCCTGCTGTTCTCTCCCTCTCTGTGTTGCCCTCACCTGTAGATGATTCCCCATAGCCTAAGGGCATCTTGGCCATAGAGAGAAGACTTCAAATCCAAGAGCCCACGGTCAGCCAGGTCATTAGGAGGACACAAGGAACGATAGGTCAAACAATCCGTGGCTCTCTTGAGAATGTCCACATGGCCTCCACTGCCAGTGCTCACCACCTGAGGACCACCCACAGCAGATAAATGAGGGTTAGCCATACCAGGTGAGGGAGGGAAGAAGATTAGGATCGGGAGACTCCAGGCCAATGAACCTACTCTGGCCCTTTTAGCCAGGAAGCTACATAAGTCTGAAGCTGATCATGGAGAGGCCTTTAGTGGAGGAAACAGAACTTGGGAGAGGAATGGGTAAGGGAAAGAATCCTTGAGATTTGTTCAACAGTGAACCCTCCTCCCTCTTTACCCATCCATTTACATACCAAATCAAAAATTCCCCATTCAGAAACAAGATTATTCCTGGCCAGGATGTTGATCTCCATGGTGTAGCGAAAGTGAGGAATCAGGAGCTGATTATGGAAGAGAGAAATGGGACACAGTCAAATAAGAGAGATCCTAGGATCCGTGAGGGGAGGGAATATTAAAGGACCAGTGATAGAAAAGAAGAAAGACATGGTTCTTCATAAAACTGTCTCCAATGGATGGAATTGGGTCAGGCAAGATTGGGAGAAAAGAGATGGAGAAATGTCTTCTCAGGGTCTTTCAAGGTCAAGGATTTTAAGGTGTCATTTATTTGCACAGGTTCATTTCCTTTGTAAGAATTCCTGGAATTCCTTATCCTAGCAAGTGCCCATATATGAGCCCGTTCCTTTTTGTCTTCCTCTGGATGTCACACTCCTACAACTATTATTCCCTCTTGCTCTCACTCCTCCTCTCCCTCTCTCTCTCCCTCTCTCCCTCTCTTTTATACAAACATGCAGAGATACCCTAAAAAAAGAAAACCCCGTCTTGACCCCACATCCCTGTCTAGTCATCTCCTCATTTCTTACTTTCCTTTTCACAACAAATCTTCTTAAAAGAGTCACCTGGTATTGTCTCTACTTCATCACCTCACATTTTCTGCTCAGTGCACACCAATCAGGCCTCCTCATTTCCAATTCCTTGAGTTAGTACTTATCCAATGACTAACCAATGACTTCCAGATTGACAAATTCAAATGTCACGTCTCTAACTTTATTGATCTCTCAGCAGCATTTGAGGCAAATAATCATGCCTCCCCCTAAAACACTTTTCTTTCTGGTTGTCATAAATCACACTTTTTTATTTCCCTTCAACCTCAATGGAGGTCCCTTCTCTTGTTCCTTTTCTCCTTCCCTTCCCTCTTCTCAGGGTATAAAGGTTGGAGCACCCTAGAGTTATTTACTGGGCCAAATTCTATGCTGTAGCTACAAAACTTAGAGGGCTTTATCTCATGCAACAGCTTTAGATACTTGCTTTCTGATAACTCTAAAATCTATATCTTCAACCCTGGCTTCTTCCAGAAACTCCAGGTTCATATATTCGATTTCCTTCCTGACATATTCAAATAGATGTCTACAGGCATTGGAAATCTCACATTGTCAGAACAGAACTCTTAATTATTCTCCAAAAATCAAAATGGTTTCCTCTCTCATCGTCTCTTTCCTACTACCCAACACTTCAGTCACCCTTACCCCACCCTTTAATCACACCTAATATCTGCCACTACCCGTGTTCCTGTTTGTTCCTCTCTTCTACAGATCTCTCTGACTGGAATGTCCTCATCCTTCGTCAACTAGCTCCTCAGTCCCAATTTCAACTCCTTTGCAAAGTCTGTTCTCACTCTTTCCCCTAACTCATAACAGGTGTGTGCCTTAGGTGTTTTCATAGCACACTTATGTGTATGTGTGCATGTGTCTGTCCACATATAAGCTGAGATTGCGGCTAGCCTAGTATGCAACGAAGTTCAATTCTGGGTAGATGCCTCCTGAAGCAAGGAGTGTGAAATCTGAAGGAGAGTCAGATGCAGAATTACAGAGTTTCTTAGATACCTTGTAGATAGGATGTAGGCTAGGCAAGCTCCTCATTGTAGCCACAGAAATAACCTCAGCTACCAGGTGTCCCCTCAGCAGATGTGATTGTAACTGGTGCAGCTGGAAGTCAGAGCTACGGACCCATGTCTTGGCCAGGAGCCAGGCCATGGGAGGATCTGAGGGCAGGAAGAGCAGAGGTGGGGGGCATCCATGTCGAGGTGGCTGGAGCTACACAGCAAGAGAGAGAGTAGCAGCTGAGGACCTGTGTGTCAGAGTCCCTACAGGAAATCAATGTCTGGCAGAAAGATACCTGAGTCCTCTTACTTGGATGACCATAGGCAAGAGTCTTCCATCTGGGTGAAGCTTCAGCATGACCAAAGGGGCTGTCACATATTGTTGCTTTAAAATGATGACATTAGGTTTGACCCCATCCAGTAGGGAGAAATCAGCTTCAAACAGAGATCCGGCCTGTAGGGTCAGGGGCAGAGATAGACAAAAAAGTTAAAGTCCGTTCTAGACCTGCCCTTCTCTCATTTGCTAGGGGGAAATCCTTCCTCTGCCTATCCAAGTCTGCTACTTTAAACCCTAATTGCTCTCCCCAGAACCAAAGACCTGAATGCAGGGTTTTCACATCCCCTGGTGAAGTTTCTGGCTTTCCACTACATACCACTATTCCCAACCCAATTTTTCTCTTATCCCCTCTTCTGTAGGCTTTAGCCAAATGTAGCAAAACAATTTCCTTTATGTTCTCCCCCCACACCCCTCCCCCCAAAAGAACAGGCTCCAGTTTCTAGCTTTCTGAGGCTCTGTTCAGTCTTTCTTGCTGTTTTTCTCCAGAAGCTTGAGCTGTTTCCTAAGACTGACATATACCTAATGAAGAAGGAAGAGAAGGTGGGGATGAAAGAGGAGGAAAACAAAAAGGAGATAACAGAAGGAGATAGTACTGATCATGGTTCTTAACCAGGGGTGATTCCACCTCCCCCACATAGGCTATTTTACTATGTCTAGAGACATTTGTGGTTGTCACAACTGGGAGGATGCTACTGGCAGCTAGTGGGTAGAGGCCAGGGATGCTACAAAAAATCCTGCAATGCACAGGACAGACCCTCACAACAGAAAATGATGTGACCCAAAGTGTCAATTGTGCCAAAATTGAGAAATCTTAAGTGCAGATGCATGAAGGTGTGAATGACAAGGTGTCAATGGAGGAGATGATGGAAGGGAAAAGGGATGGGAGAAGAAGGAAGCAAAGAGAAAGGGGATGACGGCTGAGGTGGTAGGTGAGCAGACGGAGTGCAGCACCCGGAGTTCTTTTTCCAGCTGGATCTTCAAGTCTTCTGTCCCTGGAGGCAGCACCAGTCGGGCTGGGAGACTTCTAGAACGCTTCAGGAGCATGGGGTTTGCACCATTAAGGAACTGGTATCCAAATAGGTCATCGTCCTTCCAGGAACCACAAACTCGTTCTAGGGACATCAGTTGGGGAGCACACTGTGAGCTCTGAGCTCCTGATTCCACTGACACATCACTCTCCTACCCTCTCTCCCCCTCTTCTTTCAAATCTCTGCGTTGGAAATCTGTATATAGGTTTTGAGAGGTTGTGTTAACTGACCAGCCAGGGCAGTCTTTCCACGTGGGAATACTTTTTTGAAATCTTCCAGTCTTTTTACACAACTTGTCAAATCCAATGCCCCCTTAATAGCCAAGTCCTTTAACCTGTGGAAAGATGGAACACAAGATCAAGAAAGGATCCCACCTTGCCTCCTGGGGTGCAAATGTCCAGCCTCATCCTGGCCCTCACCCTTTCGCCAGGGAGACAGTAAAGTCGAAATCCTTATCTTCGAGGAATCGCTGGTCCTTGGGAAGGTCCTTCTCCGTATTCCCTGCTACAGGCAGGATTAACCCATCTTTCCAGGAGCCCCACCTGAAGGTACAACATGGGGTCAGGGATAAGCAGGGCGGTAGGTTCATTGGAATCTGGTAGGGGATCCGAGGCTTTCTGGGGCTCACCTATACAGCTTCCTTCTTTCCTCGAGCTCCTGTTCCCGAAATTTCTTAAACGAATTCTTGGGGTCATCATTCACGGTCCGGGCTGGGGGAGAGGAAACAAGAGCATGCGCCCCCGCGCCCCCCGCGCCCCGCCCCACTCCAAGCTCTAGCCTCCCCATCAGCCATCCTCTTCAGCCCCATCCTCCTTCACGTCTCCCCCTCTTCCTCCCCTCTCTTCCATGTCCCTCTTAATATCAGAGCACCCCCGCGCGCTTCCTCCTCCAACCCGCCAGGTGCTGCACGCCCTTCTCCACTGCGCTCACCAGTGGCCTCGGGCAGGCAAATAATCCCATGTCCCTGCACCCAGTGGTAACAGGGGAAAAGCGCCTCGCCCTGGGTCCCGGGGCCCTGTACTGAGATCCACTTGCAGAACCAGTCGAGGCCCAACAGAACTTTGTGCTTGCGCAACTTCACCAGCAGGAGGCGCCCCAAGTGTACAGGAACGTCGATCTCAAATTCCGTCACCTGCGGGACAGGATGCTGCTCAGAGTCAGGTTCTGGGTCTTCAGAGAGGGCGGCGGAAATGGTGAGCCTCCCCTCGGAGCACACCCCGGGAGAGACCCGGACCGGGTGGAGGTGAGGAGGACCAGCCCACTCGGCGGGGCTCGGGCCTCCCGGGCCCCGGCCGCGTCCGGGGAGCCGCCTGTGGTCCCAGCAAGTAAGCCGGTGTCTCCACTCCTTCCGCCCAAGCAGCGAAACGCCACTCGTCCCTCCCGTTCCTCTCGCTTTTCCTTTTCCTGTAAGACACCTTGCAGGCACCCGACCTCGTCTCCTGGCCCCGCTTTCTGGGCTTCCCTCGCCGAGGCTTCAGCGCCCGCAGGCTCCTCCCGATCCCTGTCCCCGGGGCACCCGCGGAGTCCCAGGTCCCCGTCTCTCACTCCGCCCTCGGCCGCGGTGGGCACTGACCTTGCCCCACACCGGCCGCAGCTGCCTTCCCAGGTCCGCCTCCCCGTGCTCGCCCACCAGCCACAGCTGCACTAGATTGCTGGAGCCCGCCAGGAGCGAATCCCCGGTGGCGACACGGACGGTGTACTTGCCCATCTTGCCCAGACCTCGAAGAGGTCGCGGGACTGGGGGAATCAGCAATAAGAGGGGCTGGGTCTCCCACGAAACCACACCCTGACCCGAATCCCCGGTCTGTTTGGGTTCCAGGAGCCTCACTCCCCACCCCCCCAGATTCCTTCCCACTCAGATGCAGGTGTAGATCTTGGCGACCATCTCGGTACCCAGGGTTCCTCCCAGCGACTCCGGAAAGTGCAGCCCCCGCCCTTATTCGCTTGGCCAACACTCCCCGATACAGTTTCACACCCTGCCTGAGCTGACCACACCGGCCTGCAAACGACGACAGCCAGACACCAGTCCCCTCCCAATGTTGGTGAATAAATAAATAAGATAGCCGTAGACGTGGAGATAAGACAGGTGGGACAGCTGGAATGTGGGAGGGGTTTTCATTGGAAAGTGAACCATCTTGGCAAGGATGCAGGGCATTTTGTTGAGGACAAGTGTGGGATAATGCTGGACAGGTGAAGCACTTGGGTGTCTCCAGACTCAGCAGCCAAGAGGAGGAGTTTGGAATTCCCCTTCAGGTGGCATCATGAAGACTCCTGTTGGAAAGTCCCGAAACGGCATTTTGGGGTCCAGGACCCATCCTCACGCTCCCTTCAGCACCAGCTCTTCCCTATCCTGCCTCCCAGTCTTTTGCTCTCCTCTCCACTCTACATCCTCCTCACGGACAATTGCTGTAAACATCCTTCCTGGATCCCTTCTTTGGATTTCATTTCTATTCACCCTCCCCAGACACTCTGTTCACTAAGACTTGCCTCTATCCTGGATCTCCTCTGCTATTCCATCTCCTCATATTGAAATTGTCAATCAAAACAGTTGACTAGAGTGGGGATCAAAAAGTATACAGGCATACCTTAATATTTTGTTTTAAACTGAAATCATAAATGTAGAGCCATTCATGAATATAGGGTCAATAAAGTGTTTTCTTTGAGTGTAAGTTCACAGCAAAAGCTCTCCTAGGTCTTTCTCACATAAGCCACATGAAGATAAGTTGACATTTATTTTAAATGGAGCTAGAACCTAAAGATTCTTGGCATGGGGGGCGGCAGGGGGTAATAAATACAGCATCTTTCTAGATCTTGACAGTTTTCTCCAAACCTTTTATAGTTACAGTTCTTACTCCTAGTCATTAAATTAACAGTGATGTTTGAATGACTATTGTTTATGTAATTATAAAGTATTCAACTTGGTTTTGGGGGGAGTTGTTTTTGGGGTTTTGTTTTGGAGGTTTTTGTTGTTGTTGTTGTTGTTTAGTTGGAGTCTCACTCAGTTGCCCAGGCTGGAGTGCAGTGGCACACTTGCAACCACTGCAGCCTCAACCACTGGACTGAGGCGATCCTTCTACCTCAGTCTTCCAAGTAGCCGGAACTACAGGCATGTGCCACCATGCCCAGCTAATGTTTTGATTTACTGTAGAGATGAGGTCTCGCACAAGTTGCCCAGGTTTGTCTCGAAACCCTGAATTCAGGCAATCCCTCGCCTCGGCCTCCCAAAGTGTTAGAATTACAGGCTTGAGTCACCGAGCCTGGTGGGTTTTTTGTTTTTTAGATTAGAAAAGAAATTTTTTTCAGAAAGTAGATCGGCGGGGAGTCTCAAGATTGGAGAGGGGGCTAGAGGCTTAACGAAAACATGGCTCAAATTGGTTTTAATGAAAACGATACCTGCATGTTTATAGTCCTATTTCATTAGTTTGTCTATAAATTGCATAATTAAAATAACAAATATAACGGACAAACAGTTTTGGAAGCTTATACAACTATTCTTGATAAACATAAAACTCAACTGATGGCATTAAAGTGCCAGGCATGTCAGAAATTAACTATGTGCATTTGGCATGCTGTGGGCATGTCAGTCTTTGGGGGAGGAAAAGGAAAGTGTCAGCCACCTGATACATTGGTTATGTGTAGGTGATTTAGAAGCTTCTATTGTAAAATCTAGTTTCTCTCTGATGCTACCTGTTCACTGCAACCACATCTTCCAGTCCTCAAGAATTCTGGGAACATGAGTGGTCACAACACTTTCTGTTCCTGCAGTCATGTACATAGACTTGTGTCTCTGCCATCTCTCAGTGACTCCCTTCTCAAGTCTACACTATTCCCCAATAAAACCCTCTTTCCTTCCTCCTCAAAATTAAATTACTCTCTCATCCTCCCCACCGACTCCAACCCCTGATAAACCCAACCTCCACTCTGAGCCCTATCATTAGCCTCAAGAGCCTCACCTTCTCTTACTCCTTAGCGATACATTCCCTCCACCTGCTCAGCCTCTAACCCCCATTTTTCACATTTCAGTCACCCATCAGAGCAGTCACAAACTGGACATCATTCATTGTCACTTAAAATTCACCTGCAGTACATTACACATGTAGTGGCTTATCCACTCAACCCACGAGCCGTTCTCCTTTTCCTCAAGTTTATGCCTGAAGAGAGAAAAGAAGAGATAAAATGTGCATTTCTGAGGCTTTTCCAGGTCCTATGAGACCCAGCTCAATTCTCCTCCTTGGGTTCTATGAGATACTCAAGTGGCCTTCCAATAGATTCCTCTTTGTTTCTTAAGTTGGCTTGTAGTAGTAGGACTAAAGCAATCAAATATACCATGTATAAGACCAAAAAATATCTTATCAGGAGTGAGTTCCAGTTGCACAAAAGGAAAATTATGAAACCAAGTAGCAATGAGTCTCAAAAAGTTGAAGTATAAACATGAGCTTGTTTTCCTCTTCTAATAAACCCCCCTCCACCTTCTTGCTGAGTAGCAGTTTGCTTAATAATTTCTTAGCCTGAGTCCACAATTATCCATTCTTGTTTAATAGGATAATCTTATTTCAATATTCTGGATTGTTTCTTTTATAATTTCCACCTCAAAGTCCGTTCTAAGCTGACCTCCTTGCCTCCTCCTCTTCTAAACTCTGCTCCCCTCTGACTGTCCTAACTCAAGCTACACCTGTTTTTGGACATAGAGGCTTAGAGCAAAGAGAGAGTGATCCGTTTTTCATACACCTTCCTTTTGTTCCCCTCTCTTGGAATTTTGTACTCTCATACATCCTCTATGAAGCAAGCCAAGAGAGAATGAAGAAACTCCACTTAAGTAACTGATCAAGGTTATCTCTGCCATCTGCTACTGGCTACCTGTGTGGACATGATGGTACATATGAGCAATTTTCTTGGAACAGTGTTCAGCTTTGTGCCTATCTAGCCTTGCTATCAAAAAACTCCTCCCCAGAACAGGAGTCATATTTCATCAGTGTAATACTCTGACATCATTTTCAGGTTGGATGTCCCATTGTTTGTCCTGGAAAAACAGCAGTCCAATAGCTTTTGCCCCTCTGCTAGCCTCCATACTCCCTCTTGTGAAGTCAAAGGAGTCCCTGATGCCCTTTTGTATGCAGTTTAAGGACGGCAGAGAAGTAGGATGAGTTGAAAGTGGCTCCCATCTTCTTCCAAAGCATAAGCATGGTTCTTTTAGGCCTTCCTGGCATTCTTTATTTGTGTCTCATTCAAAAATCTTCAACAAGATTTCTTCATTCAAAAATCTTCAGACCAGTAGCAAACATGAGTTACTATATTAAAATATGCCCCCAGATGGGATGCAGTGGCTCACACCCTTAATCCCAGCACTTTGGGAGGCCAAGGTAGGAGGCTCGCTTGAGGTTAAGAGTTCAAAACTAGTCTGGACAATATAGCAAGAACCTGTCACTACATAAGGTAAGATAAATAAAAATAAAATAAACCAGCTGGGCATAGTGGTACACTCCTGTAGTCTCAACTACGTAGGAGACCTAGGCAGGAGAGTTGCTTAAGCCCAAGAGTTTGAGGCTGCAGTGAGCCATGATCCTGAGTCCTGTCTCTAATTTTTAAAAAATGCCTCCAAATTCAGAAATATATGCCAAATAGTCCCCTGCCGTAATGGAGGACAGCATTGAAAGGCAAATACTGTATATTTCTAAGGCTTCAGAACTCTTTTATGATAACTTTATTTCACTACTTTACACTCCAATAATGGCACTAGGAGATTCACATCCTACCAGTTTTCCTAAATCAGTCAAGGGCCCAATAGAAAACAGTTGGCACACTTACATTAGTATAATTTAAGGAGGGTTTATTTCCAAAGAAACAACTTGATGGACAGGTTGTGAGAGAACCACAAAGGGATAGTGTGGGAGCCTGAGGCTGGCAGAAGTGTAACTGACACCACCCCTAGGTCCAAAGGAAAGAAGAAAGGGAGAGTTGACTAGAACCTAGAGAACGTTATCTAGAGAAGGCTATCTTGAAAGGACAATGTCCTTTTGTCAAGTTACCTAACCTGAAATGGCCTTTTAGGGAGAAAACCAGGAGAAGAAACACCGGCTCACTCTCCTCCCTCATATGGTCACTGGGGCTCCCCATTTGGCAAACTGAACTAGAGGCCAGAGAATATGAAAGCCTAATAATATCACCCCTAAGTTTATTCTCTCAGGGAAGAGAAAAGATGGATAAGGGTAGAAAATGGGTTTGGAGAGACAAAAAGAATTCATCCAGAACATTTCTTTTCATTTTGTTTTGTGTATAGCAACTTAAATGTTTTTAATTTTATATATTTAGAGAGTACAAATGCAGCTTATTTACATGCATATACCGCATCATTGGGAAGTCTAGACTTTCAGTGTACCTGTCACTCAAACAGTATAAGTAGTATTTCATCTCTCATCCTCCTCCCCACCCTCCCGCCTTTGGTAGCGTCCAGTATCTATTATTCCACTCTGAAGTCCATGTGTACATATTGTTGAACTCCCACTTAAAAGTGAGAACATGCAGTATTTGACTTTCTGTTTCTGAGTTATTTCCCTTGGGATCATGGCCTTCAGTTCCATCCATGTTGCTGCAAAAGATTTTATTTCATTATTTTTATGACTGAGTAATATCCCATGGTGTATATAACATATGTATATACACCACATTTTCTTTATCCAAACTTTCATTGATGGACATTTAGGAACATACAAATGTGAGTATCTTTTTCTTATAATCATTTCTTTCCCTTTGGGTAGATACCCAGTAGTGGGATTGCTGGATTTAGTTCTTTGAGAAATCTCCATACAACTTTTCATAAGATTGTACTAATTTACATTTCCAGCAACACTGTACAAGCATTCCCGTCTCTTTGCATTTCACCAAAATCTTTAATAGCCATTCTGACTAGTGTAATATGGTATATCATTGTGGTTTTAAATTGCATTTCTCTGATGGTTAGTGTTGAACATTTTTTCACAGAACATTTTCCTTCTAACAGACTTGCTCAATCTTTATGAAAACTTTTCTTGGATCCTTCCTACAGCCTGGCTTTAGAGAGAAAAGAACCCTGCCCCTCCCTAACGTAGGTAAGAGAAAAGAAAATGATTCCTTTCATAAGCACTAAATGCTACAGAATGAGTTACCCCTTCTCTTTGTGCTCTGTTATTTTGGTCAGAGGTGGTTAATATTGGAATCTTTTAAAATTGGCATGTTCAATAAGTCTGCATGGAGTGAAAAAACTGAAGTGAGATGAGAGCTAGAGAACCCCATCCTAGGTTGGGAAGCAAGCAGTGGCAAAGCAGTAGGTTAAGCAATCATCAACTGTCTTCTGGGGCTCATCGCATATGACCACTAAGAGCAAGGTTTTAGGAGACGTCATCACCAACTATAAGAATATCCATCTTCTGGCCAGGTGCGGTGACTCATGCCTGTAATCCCAGCACTTTGGAAGGCCAAGGTGGGAGGATTACTTGAGCCCAAAAGTTCAAGACTGGTCTGGAAAAAAAAATATGCTTCTGAAGTATCCTTGACTATTATTAAAATTGAAAAAAATAAAAAATATCCATCTTCTGATTCTAAGAAGCAGCAGAAGAGACAAATTTCAGTTCAAGTTTGCCCATCTGAAAGCAGACAGGGAAAAGCAGAATATTTATGTAATTCTGTTGTAGCAGACTCTCTGTTTGTTATAGTCCGTGATTTGGGATCACTGGTGACAATTCAAGAAATTGATTGTGAATCTTAATGAATCATAGCACCTAAATCATCTACAACACCTAGTTTCTAACAATAAAGTTGGTGTGTTAGCTGGGAAAATGGAGACTCCTGGAAACTGAAGAGGATATCTAGAAGAAACAATCTTTTTTTTTTTTTTTTTTGAGTTGGAGTCTCAGTCTGTCACCCAGACTGGAGTGTAGTGGCCGCTCCTGGCCACCGCAGCCTCAACCTGCTGGGCTCCGGCGATCCTTCCGCCTCAGCCTTCTGAGTAGATGGAATTACAGGCATGCGCTACCACGCCCGGCTGATTTTTTTGATTTATTGTAAAGATGACCACCAAATTTCAACACTCCACCAAATCCCATCTCCATATGTGACCCCTAGTGATGATCAAAGATAGTACTATTGCATGGTAAAGTGGTTTCCACCATTATGATGGGAATCCAACATGGGAGCAGGGGATGAGATTCCATGCTGCTCTTCATTCCATAGGTATGTCCTGAAGTACAGGCAATAAAGCAAAGAAGACGACTCATTTGCTAAATAGTGCATTAAATTTTTATGTGAGTTTTTTTCCTCAGAGACAAGAATCATAGAACTCATAAGTTAAAGACACACAGATGTAAATATCTGTCTAGATATAGAATGCTATCTAGGTGGACATTGATCTATAGATCGCTAGATCAACATCTGTATGCATTATCTGCCTCTCTATATTTTTCCTCTATAAATATAAATATAAATATACATGAGTACGACTAACAAGAGATCACTATGGTATTATGCCTGTAGCAAATATTCTCCCTAGGAGGAAAAACTACCATTTTCTTGCATTCGTTATCTCAAATTAGAGAATGTGAATTTAAAAATTAATATTAAACTTGTCCCATCTCATCCTCACCATTGCAAAACTCATAGGCAATAGGAAAATCTTCCAAATCAAAACAAAATTTAAAAAAAAAGAAGAAAATGGTTCCTTTCATAAGCACTAAATGCCACAGAATGAGACACCCCTTCTCTCTGTCCTCTTTTATATTAGTCAGAGGTGGTTAATATTAGAATCATTTTTTAATCAGCAACTTCAGTAAGTCTGCATGGGGTGAAAAAACTGGAGTGAGATGAGGGCCATTTGCTCTAACCTAAGAATTTCAGACCATCTCAGAGGAAGAATGTCAGAGTGTGAATAATGGAGGAAGACTGGTGTAGTCATTAAGGGCACAGGCTTTTGAGTCGAACAGACTTGAGTCTAATTCTGGCCCTGCTCCTAACTTGTTGTGTGACTCATGACACATTACTGAACTTCTTGAAGTCTCTATGTCCTCATTTCTAAAATAAGATCGATAATACCTACATCATAGAGCTACATAAGGGTCAAAAGTGTTACTGCACAAACTGCTCTTAACAGTATCTAATACTTAATGCCCATTTAAAAAATAATAAATATCATCATATTGTATAAGAATATCTCAAGACTTAAGGGGAGGCAGAGCTCATGACTTGTTGAAGAGGACCAGTGTTGGAAACAGAATGGACCATCTTGAGATCACCAGCTATAACGGTTGCCATGTTGTGGACTTTTGAATGGATAGGTCTGAAAGTAAAACCTAAATAAAGGGTATAATTTCCTACATAATTTAGGTTAGTTTTAGGGACATCTTCTTTCAGATCCCAAGACCTTTACCAATTAGTCCAACTTCTCATAAGACCCAGAGATGCCTCCTTATGGTTTGAAAACACCAAACACCAATATTAATGAAGATCTATAGGCTGGATGCAGTGGCTCATGCCCGTAATCTCTCAGCACTTTGGGAGGCCAAGGCAAGAGGATGCTGGAGGCCAGGAGTTTGAGACCAGCCTAGGCAACATAGCAAGACCTTGTCTCTACAGTATATATATATATTTAAAATCAGCTGGGCATGGTGGCATGTGCCTGTAGTCCTAGCTACAGGAAGGACTGAAGTGGAAGAATCACTTGGGCCCAGGAGGTGAAGGCTGTGGTGAGCAGTGATTGTGCCCCTGCACTCCAGCCCAGGCAACAGAGTGAAACTCCAACTCAAAAAAAAAAAATGAAGGTCTACAGTAAAACCAAAATGTACCTGAGTCCTTTCACAAAGATAGATAAGAGATTAGATTCTATTCCTACAACCTTCTCATCTAAAATTGACTTGTCAAAGATTCAAAAATGCAAACAACAGAGAGATGACTCAGTCACTATCAACACCACTTAGAAAACATCTAGAAGACTTATCCAGGTTAATCTCTAAATGATTGCCTGACATCTACTTTAGTCACAAGTTTTGTTAATTAATGGGCTCCATGTGGAACTGAGATATGCTATTCAAAAACATCATATTAATTAGCAAAATGCCCTCTCCGAGATCCATGCTTTAACACAATACCACAAAGATCAGCACAGGCTGATAAAGCTAAATAATCTAAACAATACAAACATGGATCTTCAACTAAAACAACTCAAGAAATCGTTCCAAGGCCTTAGAGCCACCTCAGCTTCCCTACAACTCTGGGTAAACTGAAACACCAATAAATATTTCAAGGAAAATGGATATTGGGTTAAATGTGCCTGAAAAGAAAAAAATGTCAAAGTCTTGATGACTCTTCTCTGAGGAGTCTGCTCCTGTGTGCTTCCAGATACCTATCAAAGAAAACCAGAGCTGGATAGAAATTAAAGTTTTATTCTGGACTACTGCAATAAGGGAAGAGAGAGCCCAGTGTAGAACTGGGCTCCATTCCAAATACACCAGGCATGTGTGGGGATTTATAGCAAAGGAGTTGATGAATGGAAAATTGCTAAGAGGAGATATCAAGTCTGGCTAAACCAACTTATCAGATATCAGATATCAAGGGTGGGGAGTAGAGAATTTAGAACAGATATTGTGGGTGGAGGATACTTTCTAAACTGCCTTGGCAGTGTTATGTGCTAAAACTGAATTTTACAAGAAAGCGCACACATGGGCATAGGAGAAGGTTTAGAACTAAAGTTTGACTAAGCACAGAATCTTTGTTGTACCCTTAAAAACATTGAGTAAAATAATAATTTCAGTCAATGGGCACCCTATCACTTTTCTGATAGATACAGAACCACCTATCCACCCTTAACACCTCATAATTCCTCACCATGATCCTTCAGTAGTGGGATTAAATGATTTACCACGTGTTTTGCCCCTTTCTAAGTTCTTTTTTGATCTCTTGGATGCCATCATGAGCAGTCAGAGTTTGTATTAAATTCCACTTGGTATTTAACCAATTGTGTCAACATAGAAAACTGCACATGAATATTTATAGCAGTTTTGTTCATAATTGTCAAAAATGAAGCATCCAAGATATCATTCAACAGATGAATGAATAAACAAACTGTGGTACATCTATACAATGGAATATTATTCATCAGTAAAAAGAAATGAGCTATCAAGCCATGAAAATACATGGAGGAACCTTCATGCATATTGCTAAGTGAAAGAAACCAGTACAAAAAGGCAACACTCTGTATGATTCCAACTATATGATATCTGGACAAGGCAAAACAATAAAGACAGTAAAAAGATCAGTGGTTACCAGGGGCTAGGGGGAAGATGGGAAGGGATAAACAGAGCACAGGGGAATTTTAGAGCAGTGAAACTATTCTGCATGATACTGTAATGGATATGTTAGTGCTCACTTGTTAAAACCCTTAGAACTGTATAACACCAATAGTATAACCATGTAAAATAGTCTTTAGTTAATAATAATATATAAATATTAGTTTATTAATTGTAGCAAATGAACAACACCAATACAATATGCTAGTAGGGAAAACTGTGTAGGGGCATAAGGGTATGTGAAAATCATCTGTACCATCTCATTTTTTTCTATAAATCAGATACCGTTTCTAGGGCCAGGCATGGTGGTTCATGCCTTATAATCTCAGTACTTTGGGAGGCTGAGGAAGGAGAATAGCTTGCACCCAGGAGTTAGAGGCCAGCCTGGGCAACACAGTGAGACCTCATCTCCACAAAAAATTTTTAAAAATTAGCCAGGCATGGTGGCATGTGCCTGTAGTCCTAGCTATTCCAGAGGCTGAGGCAGAAGGATCGTCTGAGCACAGGAGGTCAAGGTTGCAGTGAGCCATGAGTGTGCCACTGCACTCCAACCTGGGTGACAGAGTGAGACTCTGACTCAAAAATAAATCAATAAATCAAATGTGGTTCTAAAAATTAAAGTCTATGAGAAAACCTTTTAGAAAGGGTATCAATTAACTCAAGACCTGTGGACCATAATAAACTAATAAAGCCTAGATTTTCTTTAGTTTCTAACCCTAATACCATCCTCAACACCAATTACTTTACCATTGTTGATTTCTATTTCCACCTTCTTCAGTATATTCCTCCACCCTGACTTCCAATACCATTTGTCTTCACCTAGGGAAATCAGCGATACACTTGGGCTATTATGCCCCCTGGACTTACAGCCTATTTTTCCCCAGACGTTAAATGCAAGTTTTAAAATGAGTTAGTTTGCCCCTGTAACTGAACAGTCATTTAATATGTAAACAATCTCCTTCACTTCACTACATTTGATCATTCATTTACAGATAACCAGTACCTATTAGAAGATCTAATTCAAAAAGGACATAAGTTTCAAGAGACAAAATATAATTTTGCTGTCCTTAGCTTCATTATCTAGAACGTGGCTCATGCCTGTAATCCCAGCAAGAGGCTTGTTTGAAGCTGGGAGTTCAAGACCAGCTTAGGCAACATAGTAGAACTTTGACTCTACAAAAATTAAAAAAAAATGGTTGGGTGTGGCAGAGTGGAGGTGGAAGGATCACCTGTAGTTCCAACTACCGGAAGGCTGAAGCGGGGGAATTGCTTGAGCCCAGGAGTTTGAGGCTGCAGTGGGTGACAGGGCAAGACCTGATTTCTACAAAAAGAAAAAAATTAACTTAATTTGAAAAGAAAAAATAGCATCTCCCCTAAAGGCAAATGTTTGTCTCCAGATACATCAAGACCATCCTTAATTACCCTTTGTCTAAAACAATGAGAGAACTCCTGGACTTTCTGAGACTGATTGGCCATTGTAGAATGTGGATTCCTAATTTCTCTCCTATAGCATCCCATTTATAGGATTTGACTAAAGAAACAATATCTAAGCCCCTTACATAAGACTTATCCTCTAGGATAGCATTGAATCCTTTAAAAATGTCCCTTTCCTCTGCTCCCATCTAGGGACAGAAACCAGAGGCCGATTGTACATTTTACCTTCATGCTAGACCTGTAGCTGAAGCCTTCTCTCATGCTTCTGAGCTATCATGGCAATAGCAAAGTTATTTCAAGCCACAATTAATTTTATGATAGGTCATACTTTGCACACTTAAATGCCTCATCCAGTTTAAGTTATCTTGACTGCAAACACCCAACATTTTCAATCTCTTAACCTTTCTTCTTAAAAAATCCTCTGGTTTTTTCCCCCTCATATTACTATCCACCATTATCAAATTCTTAATCTTGTTATCATTTCTCTCCCAAAAGTACAACCACATGACTGTATCGCAGCCAGTCAAGCTTTAACCCTTCCCTGTCATGGTCTTACTACCTCCTGTAAATCCAGATCTCACTTTCTTTGTTGGTGGTTCATACTACTGCACTTCAGAAGGAGGTTTCCAGGCAGAATATGCCATTGCAGATATCTAGAGCCTCGCAAGAATATGAACCTCAACCCAATGCAATGTCAGCTCAAATAGAAGAATGTGTGGCTTTTGCAACAACATTCCCATTCCTTGTCTCATAAATAATTATATGAAGCGTTTATCCTCACTGGTCAACTGAGGAAGAATACTTACTGACTTTTTGCATTTTAAAGCTATATTTCAGTATAACTATGCATACAGAAAATACACTCATATTGGTTAATAGAATGCAATTTAAATTACTTATCCAGCTGGGCTCGGTGGCTCAGCCTGTAATCCCGCGCTTTGGGAGGCTGAGGTGAGTGGATTGCCTGAGCCCATGGGTTCGAG
>NW_007231938.1:23003-35035 GCF_000164805.1 Carlito syrichta
GGTGGAAGGATCGCCAGAGCCCAGCAGCCCGAGGCTGTGGTGGCCGGGAGCGGCCACTGCTCTACAGTCTGGGCGACAGAGTGAGACTCCAACTCAAAATAAATAAATAAATAAATAAATTACTTATCCTACACAATTTGGACCAAAAACCGTACATGGTTTACAATTTTTAAACAATTATTTTCAATCTGGTTTGTTTATATCTATTACAAATGTATAAAAGATCCTCCATTAAATGCTGCTAAAGAAGTCAGCAAGAACTTTGCTTGGTCAAACGGTAGTTAAGATTCATTCCTCCCCACAGGACACTGAATTTTGACTCACTCTTAACAGTCATTGGAACACAGAATAAGCCCTCCTAGGCAACCTCAGGGAAAGCTATTTCTTGCTCAAAGGTTTGATCACACCACAACACCTGGTTTCTAGCCTTGTTTACTCCTCTTTACCAGAGAAAATCCTTTCCTGCCTGACCTCTGAGATGCTGGAAGATTTTGTAGTCACTGTGTTCTCCCTATCGCAATGGTATTTTTAAATAAAGTCTCTCCTTACCTGAGTCTAGATTTGTTCTTATTTTACAGTGATATGGCAAATGGGTCTTTTTTCCTGTTTTTATTGGGCGCTAATGCAATTCTCTTACTCTGGAGATCTACATTACACAAATATAGGAAATTCTTCATTTTTTTATTTCTTGAAGTATAACTTACATATATAAAAATGCACTCATATTAGTGTTCAACTTAATGGTTTTCTCAAACTAAACACACCTATTTAATTAGCACCCAGATAAAAAAACAGAAAATAACCAGCACTCCAGAAGCCTATTTCTGCATTTTGAAGTGATTGACAACTTCCAATCACTTTCCTCCCCCAAGGAGTAACCACTATTCTAACCACTAGCACCATAGATTAATTAGTTTTGCCTGTTTTTGTACTTCATATAAATGAAATCACAGCATATGTACCTTTTTGTGTCTGGCCACTTTCACCCAACATAGTGTTTGTAAAATTCATCTGTGCTGTTGCTTATCAGTTGTTCTTTCATTCTCATTACGGCATAATAATCTTTTGTGCAAATATACCACAATGAATATACTAATATTATTGGTTGGCATTTGAGTAGTTTATAGTTTATAGTTTGGGGCTATTATTAATACTGCATGCATTTTAGTGCATGTCTTTTAGCAAACATAAATCCTATATATAAAATTAGAAGTGAGATTATTGAGTCATAGGGCATGCATATGTTCATTCTCAATCACTACTACCAAATAGTTTTCCAAAGTGGTGCTACCAATTTATACTCCTACCAGCAGTGTCTGAGGGTTCTGCTCGCTTCATGTCTCCACTCCACAGCACATGCGTATTTCCCATGCAACTGTGGTCCCACTAAAAAAGGACAACAGATATTGGAGAGCAGTTTCTCTGCGTGAAATAGAAATATGTCAGTACAGAGAACTTTACACTGGGGCATCAACACCTACACTTTCTCAAGACAGTCTACAGACAGTTTTTTCATTTCTAGAGGAGAAGAGCCCTTTGGGGGTTTTGCCAAGGAAGTGTCAACCTAAATGATAAACAGAGAGGCTTTCTAAAATAAAAGATATTTATTTTGGAATCGAGCATTGCAATGGGAATACGTGTGGCATAGTAGACTAAGTACTTATTCAGGAAGGTAAAGAAAGACAAAGGCTGTTAAAGGGAAAAATTAGGAGATTTATATAATTGTTTTGAAATAATCATCATTGGCTATATGAATCAATAACAAGAATGATTCCTGTCTCAGGTTGGACAAACAGTTGCTGTGCAGATGCCCTTGCAGTAGTATTTTTGT
The DNA here is from genome assembly GCF_000164805.1 of Carlito syrichta. Classification (NCBI taxonomy): domain Eukaryota; kingdom Metazoa; phylum Chordata; class Mammalia; order Primates; family Tarsiidae; genus Carlito; species Carlito syrichta. The sequence goes on from NW_007231938.1 coordinate 24,835, forward strand.
ATAAGGTTGCAATATCCATTTTTGCAAAATTGTGGTTTTTGTGGTCTTTTGTAATAGTTTTTGTTATCAGGTGTACAAGCATGAGAACTCTTTCTTTCTGGCCTTCCGTGGCTCTGTTTATCAGGGTTTTCTTAACATTAGTGACTCCGTTTTTATCCTAATAACTTTCACAGGAGTGAACATCTGGCTTTTGAGTACTGTGTAAATAGGAGGGGGAGGAAGCAACCATTCTGAACATTCCTTAAATTAATAGTCATTTTTAGCTCCACTTCTCAATTCTCTTTCATCTGACCTTATATCTGGAATCCATGACTACATAAGGATCTGAAGGAAACATCCTCTCCTCCCCAAACACAAACTGCTCCCCACCTTTTCTGGTCTGCAGCTTCCTCTATCCCCCTTTATCAGTCACATTCCCCTATTGGCTTTCAGTTTTCTAAAATCTGTTGAGATCTTCACTTCACTCTAGACTTCCTCCAGCTCTTTCCACTGGGGATTTGGTCCTTCGTTATTCCTTTGCTGTCATTTTTATAGCATCTTGGGAGGAAGACAAGGAAAAGGAGCATTCAGTTCCTCATGTCCAATCAGATGTTTCCCTCTTGGTTGACTAAGTCGTGTGTTAGGTTTTGGCCCTTGCTAACAGAAATCAACCACCTTCCAGTGAGTCATAAAGTTCTATTGCACCAGGAGAGAAATAAAATGTGTGCTTTTGTGTGCAAAGAACTGAACAAAAGATGGAATAGAAGATGTAGGTAGGAGGGGAGTTCCTTCTCTGACATGGCAGCATGAGCAGCTCTGTGAACCCACTCCCCTGGGAAATTGGTAAAAATTACTTTTAAAAGCACCCACTTAAAGTCTCCGGAAATAATCCAAAGAGAATATAGCACATGAGGAAATATTTATTCAAGAAACGTTAGAATTCAGTAACCAAAATAAGTGAAAAATCTATGTATTTGGACCAAGCTCTGCTTCCCTTCCCTACCCTCCCAGATGAGTAAGATGGAAACTTTAATCCAGACTGGTGAGGCCAAGAACACAGGGCTTTCTCCTCCCCCTCCCCCACCCCAAGCTCTCAGTCTGAGGTCTGTTTACATTAGTTGAACTTTTCCAAGAACATCTCAGCATTTTTCATCCTGCTTCCAGCTGCCTGTTGCTAAGGATAAGTTTCAGATGAGTGCAGCTGAGAGGTAGGGCCTCCCTTCTTCCACTCATCCCCTACTCATGAGACAGAGGCTTCTCCACTTCCCACCAGATCTCCCTCAGATTCTCCAAGACCTGGACCAAACGCATATGTGGCTCCAAGGTGACCACACAACCCCTCTTGAGGACTACCATACCATCGAGAAAGAAACATATACAGGTTCTGGTTTGTCCTCACATGTTCTAATGTGTCCTTTCCCTCCTTTATTTCACATCTAGATTTCATTTCCAACAGCTAGCCTGGCTGACAGAGTCTTTAAGCCCAACCCTAGTCGCAGAAGCACAGGCATGCACAGACTTCTCCACCAGATCTTACAATTACATAAGGTCTAATCCCTATATAATTACTCTTGATTCTATTTCACACCTATAGTTCTGCTTCTCTAATTGAATGCTAGCTGATATAGACAGCAAAAATAATGAAAAATCTAATTTAAGGTGCCTATGAAAAGAAAATGTGGACTGAGGATTTTAGACCTAACAAAATGGGCATTAAAGTATTGAGAGTCCAAACAAACAGTTAGCAGGATGCAAGAAGGTCCAAGAATTGTGTTGCCATGAGCACGTCCTAAGATCTCGACGAGAAAATGAACTTCACACAATTAAAAAAAAAAGCTGCATAGACATTGACATAAGAACGGATCAAGTTCCTTATATAAAATGGTGTAGTATTTGCATAAAACCTACAAACATCTTCCCATATACTTTAAATCACCTCTAGATTACTTATAATACCTGATACAATGTAAATGCTATGTAAATAATTATTGTATTTTTTAAAAATATTTTCGACCTATGGTTGAAACACGGATCCCAAAGGTATTTCTGATGAATGGTGAGATGACAACAAATAAATTATAAGGAAAAGGAAAGAGAGGGGGGGAGAACAATGGATTAAATGAGATGTGAAAGACATATCTTGCTTAAACAATGGATAACACTATAATGTCTACAGATGCGCACTTGAAAGATAAAGCCAGAAGTGCAAAGAAATGGCAACTATAAAAATCAAGATGGTGGTCATTTTGGGGAGAAAGGCACGTGGGAAGGAGGGAGTTGTGATTGAGAGGGAACACAGAGAAGTTTCTAGGGTGGCTAGCAAAGTTATCTTTCTTGACCTGGACAATAAAATAAAATAATAATTCTTGACCTGGATGGTGATTACAAGAAAGTAATACAAACAATACATACAGTTTTATAAGCCTTGTCAACCATGTGCTATATATCTCAAACTATTTTATGTTAATAATATGACCTAAGCCAGGCTCGGTGGCTCAGCCTGTAATCCCATGCTTTGGGAGGCTGAGGTGAATGGATTACCTGAGCCCGTGGGTTCGAGACCCGCCTGGGCAACTTGGCGAGACCTCATCTCTACAATAAATCAAAAAATTAGCCAGGCGTGATAGTGCGAGCCTGTAGTTCCAGCTACTTGGAAGGCTGAGGCGGAAGGATCGCCGCAGCCCAGCAGGTCGAGGCTGCGGTAGCCGGGAGCAGCCACTGCATTCCAGTCTGGGTGACAGAATGAGACTCCAAATCAAAATAATAATAATAACAATGTGACATGTGCGTCATTGTTTTTAAAAGCTTCCAAGTATATCATGTTAAGCATATTTCATAATTAATTTCAATGTTTCCATATTCAATAAAGTCAATAAAATGAAATAACTGCTATGAATAGTGAAAAATAAAAGGAACATAATTATCTTTATTTCAAGATGACATGATTACAGACTGATAATGGTTTGGATGTTTGTCCCTTCCAAATCTGATGTTAAAATATGATCCCCAGCTGGGCTCGGTGGCTCAGCCTGTAATCCCGCGCCTTTGGGAGGCTGAGGTGAGTGGATTGCCTGAGCCCGTGGGTTCGAGAACTGCCTGGGCAGCGAGACCTCATCTCTACAATAAATAAAAAATCAGCCAGGTGTGGTAACACATGCCTGTAATTCCGGCTACTCGGAAGGCTGAGGCGGAAGGATCGCCGGAGCCCAGCAGGTCAAGGCTGCAGTGGCCAGGAGCGGCCACTGCACTCCAGTCTGGGTGACAGAGTGGGACTCCAATTAAAAAAAAAAAAAAATGTGATCCCCAATGTTAGAGGTGGATCCTGGCAAGAGGTGTCTGAGCCACAGGGGCTGCTCTTCATGAATGGTTTGGTGCTACCCCGCAGTAACGTGTAAGTTCTCACTCTATTAGTTCACACAAGAGCTATTTGTTTAAATAGAGTCTGGCACCTCCCTTCTCTCTCTTGCTACCTCTCTCGCCATGTGACATGCCAGCTCTCCTTGCCTATCACCACAAGTAAAAGCTCCCTGAGGCCTCAGCAGAAGCCAAGCAGGTATCATCACCGTGCAGAACCATGAGCCAAATAAACCTCTTTTCTTTATAAATTACCCAGGCTCAGACATTTATTTACAGCAATGCAAAACAGATGAATACATAGACTCAGAAAGCCCCAAAGACTCAACACTTCAAAAAATTCGAATACTAGGAGGGATGGCCAGGCCGGGCTTGCTTGCTGGGCCTCAGTCCTCAGCCCGGGCAGGGTGCCTAGTGGGAAGGGAAGGACTAGGCTAGCTGCCTGCACAGTGTCCCCTGACATCCTCAGGGGTGTGCGTTACTCGCACAAACAACCCAGCTCGTGGGGGGCCAACAGTGAAGACGGCGGCAGCGGGCTGAACCAGACAAGGGCTGACCTAAGATGGGGTCCACTTGCCGTGGGGCTAGGACAGAGGAGGAAGGTTTCCCAGGCGGAAGGGAGACACCGCAGAGGAGGGGCTTCCTCACTGGTGCAGTGGCTTCTGATGACTGGGTTTCTACAGTATACGTAGTATGAGCTCCAAGTCTCGGCCTCGTATTCAGCTTCTGCAGTCACAGTTCCACTGCTGGAGAATAAACGGGATTCGCATGAATTCCTCACTAAACTGAAATATAGTCTGCAGTGTTAGATTACCTTTAGTTCCTCAGAAAATTAAATGTGGTCAGAAGACGGAGAAGCTCAGGAGGATGAATTGCCTGCCCTGGCAAGTATTTATGATGGAGATGAATTTAGAAAAGCAGAGTCTGTCCAAGATGGAGAAACCAGGATCAACTTGGATTTACCACACAATTTGAAGATGTTTGTGAGCACTCTGTCCTCTTTGCAAGGACTTAGACAACCTGTGGTAAGAGCATGGTGGCAGCCTGGTTCTGTTGGCCTGGATGCAGTTTCTTAAGGAAGAGACCCTAGCATACCTGAATATTGTCTCTCCTTTTGAGCTCAAGATGGAGTCTCAGAAAAAAAGTGCAGAGAAGGATAGCTCAAGCCTCTCTCAACACAGAGCTAGATTTCGGTGGTGCTGCTGGATCTGATGTGGACCAAGAGAACACTGTGGAGGAGAAAGCGGTGCAAGATGTGGAATCATTGTCAAATCTCATCCAGGAAATCTTAGATTTTGATCAGCTCAGCAGATAAAACGCTTTAATAGTAAATTGGTCCTGTGCAATATCCATTTCTGTGAGAAGCTGGGTAGTGAATGCATGTACTTCTTCGAGTTCAGGCACGTGTGCTGCAAAGCCTATCTGAAGGTCTACTCTGAAATCCAGATCAGAGACCAGCCTGGTTCAGTGCCTCAACTGCCCGGAACCAAAGTGCCCTTCGGTGGCTACTCCTGGCCTGGTCAAAGAGCTAGTGGAAGCAGAGTTATTCGTCTGTTATGACCGGCCGCCTACTCCTCCAGTCCACCTCGGTCCTGATGGCAGATACGGTGTACTGCCCCCAGTCATGCTGCCAGCTGCCTGTGATGCAGGAGCCTGGCTGCACCATGGGCATCTGTTCCAGCTGCATTTTGCCATGTGTACTCTGTGCAGACTGACCTACCATGGGGTCTCTCCATGTAAAGTGACTGCAGAGAAATTAATGGACTGACGAATCAAGTACCTGCAAGCAGATGAGTCCAATAAAAGATTTTTGGAGCAGAGATATGGTAAGAGGGTGATTCAGAAGGCACTAGAAGAGATGAAAAGTAAGGAGTGGCTAGAAAAGAACTCAAAGAGCTGCCCATGCTGTGGAATTCCCATAGAGAAATTAGATGGATGTAACAAGGTGACAAGTACTGGCTGTATGCAGTATTCTGCTGGATTTGTATGGGTTCTCTCTGTAGACCAAACCCTTACAAATATTTCACTGATCCCATTTCCCTGTGCTTTATTTAATCACTTGTTTCATGCTGTGGATGTTAATGGAGGTATTTGGGAAGATGAGATTGAAGACTAGTTAACTCCTGCTCAAGATGTAGAAGTGGAATGGTTTGCCCTAATCTTTTGTTGGGTACACGGAACAACCTTACAGGATATTTAAGGTACCATTCAGCCACTCTTCGTGTGTTGAAGATATGGAAGGCCAAGATTTATAGTTTCATGTGGTACCACTACCACTGATTAATGTAACATAAATTGAGAAAAATGTATAAGCCAAAGGTTCCAAAACTGAAAACTATAGAATATTAAATATTATTATGTGCCCTAAGCTCTGAATAATTCAAAATTAAGTATTTATTTTCTTCCCCAAGCTTCAGGTAAGGAGAAGATGGGTCGAGAATTAAATTGACAAGCCCTTTTGTCTGTGAGGAGCATCCCTCTGAGATATTCTGAAGCCCCCTGGGTGTGACTTCTCACAGCCAGGGTGGGCAAAAGCTTTATGAAAGTTGTACTGAGAGCCTCATCTCGTTTACTCCATGTTGCATTCCTTCCAACCTAAATTTCTACTAAGTTAGTTCTCTTTGGAGGGAGCCCTTGACTTTATAACTGGCTGGATGGTCCAGGGTCATTTTGATCTACTGCTTTTCAGAATCGAAATTTACAATTATTTAAAAAATATTTTTAGTACCCCAAACACTGTGGGTCACTTGATATTTATTTGATGTATATAGTCCACTGATTTCAGGCCAAATCTACACTTAGTAACACTGGCTCAGAAGAAGTTCCGTTTTGTTCAATTTTCTGTAGCGTCTTTGGTCCCACACTCTCTCCTTTGACCCTCGCCCTACCTTCTGTTGGGGAGGACAGTTTTTATATTCTAGCAGCACATGTTTTATTTCCTCTGCTGGAATAGAAGAAAGCCTTATATATTCCCAAGCTGAAGGTTCTTGAATTATCTGCCTTGTGAACCTGCCCACGCCACTGTAGTTCCACTCCCAACTTTCTAAATGATTTGGAAAGGTCTTCTCAAACAAGTGCTGGGAATTTGGCTTCCTCCCTTTTTGTTGCAACAAAACCTTTTTGTTTGGATGATCATTCTGAATAGATAGCTAGATCCTGTTTCTGGATTTTGTTGGCTTTTTGAAAAATTGTCTTTCCTTATGGTTTGGTGAATGACTTGGTAGCAAAATATGACTTTTTGGAAAACAGGACAGAAGAATTGAACTGCAGCTTGTGAACATGTTCTTTTCCCTACTTCGTCACTGAAATTGAGAAATTGCTTTTACTGTTTTAGGTGTGTAAGTCCAAAGGGTCAACAAGGACTCTGTTTCTGGATTGTCAATGAGGATGCTTAAACGTAAAAATAACAATCATTTAAAAAATTAAAAAACCCAAAATTAGAAAACTAGAATTAAGATAATTCAGAATGGGGTTTTACCCAAGATAAATATAAAATAATCAATATGTTTTCTCTGTACTTACAGTAAACTGCTTTAAAAAAAGGGGAATAGAGGGGGAAGAGTCCCATTCACAATAACCACAAAACTATAAAGTATTTACAAATAATTCTAACAAGAAAAGGTATAAACCCCATATTATAAATTTAACAGATTTTATTAAAGGACTAAAAGACCTAAATAAGTTAAAATTAATATCCTGCTTTGAGATAGAAAGCTAAATATTGTAACAAGGTTAGTCTGCCAAAAAATTAATGTATAAAATTAATGTAATCAAATTGCAATAGTTTTTTAAAAACTGAATAAAATAACCTTCACATTTGAGAATGAGTAAGAAAATTATAGATAGGAAGCTTGGAAACTAGTCTTATCAGATGTTAAAACTTACCATTAACTGACTGTCCTTAAGAGGATGATATGAACAAGACAGTGGACAAATAAATCAGTGCAACAAAATAGATTCCAGAAATTGATTTCTGTATTCACTTGTTTTGCCTTGCTTTAAAAGACTACTGAGACTAGGTAGTTTATTTTTAAAAGAGGTTTATTGGGCTCGTGGTTCTGTCTGGTGCCTGCATCTACTTGGCTTCTGGTGAGGTCTCAGAAAGCCTTTATTCTTGGCAGAAGGCAAGGAGCTGCCATGTCACATTGTGAGAGAGGGAGCAAGAGAGAAAAGGGAGTTGCCAGACTCTTTTAAACAATTAGTTCTTGTGTGAACTAATAGAGTGGGAACCCACTCATTACTGCAGGGATGGCACCAAGCCATTCATGAAGGATCCACACCAATAACCTAAACATCTCCCACTAGGCCCCACCTCCAACACTGGGGATTATATCATAACATGGGATTTGGAGGGGACAACCATCCAAACTATATCAATCTCTATATATGGCACTTTAAGGTATGAAAGTAACTGTTTCAACTCAAAGAAAATAAATAGAACAAATGATTATTCACCCAGAAAAAAGAAAATTTGAGCCTTTACCCCACACCATATAAAAAATTTCAGGTAGATTAAATATTGATAATTAGGGGAAATTTGTAATGTGTTTGCAGATTTTTAGCAGTTTGAGAGAACTTTGTATCAAGTGAGAAAATTAAGAAGCTATCAAGGAAAAATATACTTTTTTTTCTTAATTTGGGGACGTGATACCATAAACAAGGTCAAAAGATGAACAACAGACATAAGGAAAAGATATCTGTAAATGACAGATTGAAAGTGAGAGCCGGGCTCGGTGGCTCAGCCTGTAATCCCGCGCCTTTGGGAGGCTGAGGTGAGTGGATTGCCTGAGCCCACGGGTTCGAGACCCGCCTGGGCAGCGAGACCTCATCTCTACAATAAATCAAAAATTAGCTGGGCATGGTAGCGCGTGCCTGTAATTCCGGCTACTTGGAAGGCGGAGGCGGAAGGATCACCGAAGCCCAGCAGGTCGAGGCTGCGGTGGCCGGGAGCGGCCACTGCACTCCAGTCTGGGCGACAGAGTGAGACTCCAACTCAAAAAAAAAAGAAAGTGAGTATCCATAATAAACCCAGAATTCCTAAAAATTTGTAGGACTAAGACCAAACTAGAAAAATGGACAAAAGACATGAACAGAATGTTTTCAGAAAACCTGGATGGCTAAACTCATGTATAATGATGCTAAACCCATGAAAAATTAAGTGAATGTAAATTAAAATGGATAGTAAAACACCACTTGTATCCATCCAATTAGCAAAATATTAAAAGCATAGTAGCAGTGCTGAGTGGGCTGGGAAGAAAAGAGCACTCTCACTCAATGCAAGTGGAAATATAAATTACTAATATCACATCAGAGAAATCTTGCAGTATCTATTAAAATTAAACAAATTTCCCTTAACCACTCTCCTGCTTTCTATAAGGATAAGCACTACAATATAACTAATGTAAAGGGATATTTATTTTTTAAATGATTGTTTCCATTTTTAAAACTAGAAGTAATGTAGTCACATCAGTGAGAGATTTGTTAAATACATAGTTGAAAAACCATACCACAAAAAATTGTGCAGTCACTATCAAACTCGAATAAAATGTACAGCTATTAGCCTAAATGGGTTTCCATGATGCGTCATTAAATGAGGAAAGCAAGATGCAAAGATGTCTCATTTTTGTAAAATTATCCACAAAAACAGTACAGATTCCTATACATAAGTGTTTGTATTTGAATGCTTAAATATTGTAAAGGGTATAGAAAGAGGCAATTTTCAGTGTTAACACTAATTATCATGCAGGCAGAAGGAAATAGAAAAAGTCAGGCACTGACATGTTACGTGGGATTTTCCAGTGCCTCAGCAAAGGCATAGAGCCAAGCAAAGTAAATGAGAAGCTCCCACATATTCTACACAGAACTTGTTCAGAGGTCAAAGTGACTCACCATTACAAAGCCTTAAACAACATTTCAGAAGAAAGCTGAAGGGGCCAAGGTAACTTCTTGGTTTAAGGTTCTGGCCCAAGCTTCCAGTGTGGCCTAAGCTTAACTCTACAGCTTCCTCTGCTTCCTTTCCTCTAAGAAGGCTCCACAACCCCTGGTTCAACAAGAGTTCTCTTGTTTTCGAGTACAGACATGAATCCATACGTTTATTTTCTATAATTTTCTATAATTTTCACTGGCTCGTTGTGGGAGAATGAGTCTTCAGAGTGTACTCAGTGGACTGCCTTAAAACTAGAAGTTCCCCATCATAGTCCTAATGACTGGCCATTCTTAGGTTCAGACAACCTAAACAGTCTCTTCATGTTTCTAAGGGTTCCTGTAGCTTGCTTGAGTAAGGGGACACGAAACCTTATCGTGGAGATAAAAGAGCAGAATAATGAGTTGTTTCATGTATAATAGCATAAAGAGAATAGGACAAGACACAATGGAAAGCTGAAAAGGAACAAGAAATAGGATCACTAGGCCCAAGATCCATCCAGAAAGCAGACTCAAAGTTCATGGGCTATTCGGCAGTATTGGACCCACTGAACAGATAATAATCTTCTAAGACAATGAACATGTGAGTGCTCATCAACTGGGCTGTACTAGAAACTGACCGTGACAACACAAAAGGGCATAGCTCATCATAAGTTTCTTCTTCCAATGAATGGGAAAATCACCTGGGTCTGGACTTCAAGACCATCTGGTCTTCAGTGGATAGGGGCTCTGTCAGTCTTGAGCAGTGGCTCAGCCTGTAATCCCGCGCCTTTGGGAGGCTGAGGTGAGTGGATTGCCTGAGCCCGCGGGTTCGAGACCCGCCTGGGCAGCGAGACCTCATCTCTACAATAAATAAAAAAATCAGCCGGGCGTGGTAGCGCATGCCTGTAATTCCAGCTACTCGGAAGGCTGAGGCGGAAGGATCGCTGGAGCCCAGCAGGTCGAG
>NW_007231938.1:35055-41796 GCF_000164805.1 Carlito syrichta
AAAAAAAAAAAAAAAAAAAAAACCTCTCACATCTGTCATCCAAGATAACTATGCATCACGGCAGCCTTTAGGACACTGCGAACTACAGACAACCACTGGGCACCTGGCAGGGTTGAGGAGATGTCCCCTTATCTATACCTTGGGCCCAGCGAGTGCTGAGACAAGCAAGTGCAAGCTAAGAGACTGTACCCTACTTCCTGCATGCTGGTGTGGCTTCAAACGATACTTGATCAGTGACTTGGTTTTTCACATAGGCATTTTGACAGTTATTGCTCTAAATTGGTGGCTCAGTAACCCCTCTAAGACAGGTCCTGGCATTGATCACTCTTAGTCCTTTCTGAAGCAGCATGTGTCCTTTCAGGTCTTCCTTTATTTCTGGAAAATTTTCCCTAGGTTTTTCCATATTTTGCAGTTTTATCTCTCCAATGACCCCCCAATCTTCATCTTCAACATCTTCAGGCAAATGCCATTCCTACACCTCCAACTCAACTTTTTTTTTTCCAGAAATGGGGTCTCACTAGCTGTTTCCCAGGCTAGGGTGCAATGGCTCTTCACAGACACAATCATAGTTCACTACAGCCTTGAACTCCTGAGCTCAAGTGATCCTCCTGAGTAGTTGAGTCTATGGGTGCACACCACTGTGCCAGGCTCAATTCAACTCTTTTTAAAATACATTTTAAAAATTTATTTATATCACATACACAGTTTTTTCCAGTAACCACCATTCAACCCAACTTTTTACAAAGGTTTATCTGCCTTCATGCACCACCACCATCATTCCCAATAAATCAATCAATAATGCCTTCCTTAAATGTCATTCAGGGTGATGCCATGTTCCTGGTTGTTCACATGAACTTCAGAGTCTATTTGCTTTTCCTCTCCTCTTCCACCATAGTGCTTCTCATAGTGTCTCTTTTGCGATTCATATTTGCATCACCCTCATCACCAACTCATATCTGGACTCGGATCATTTTGTCCTCATTACCCTCTCACTCTCCACCCTGTCTCCCATGTGTGATAGGTTAATCTACCTTAGTTACAGGTCTGACCATCTAACTATACTTCTTCACAAACCATTATTGGCTCCCTGCCTCCACTCCTAAATTTTAGTCTTCAGCTTTGTATAAGCTATCAAGTAAAAGCTTATACAATTTCCATTTCTGTGAGTCAAAACTGTTAAGATAGGATAGGTGTGGTAGCTCATGCCTATAATTCTAGCACTTTGGGAGGCCAAAGCAGGAGGATCGCTTGAGCCCAGGAGTTCAAGATCAACCTAGTCAACATAGCAAGATCTCGTCTCTACAAAGAATTAGCTGGGCATGGTAATTCCCTCCTATAGTCCCAACTACTAAGGAGGCTGAGGCAAAAGGATCACCTGAGTCCAGAAAGTCAAGGCTGGGGTGAGCTGTGATTGTGCCACTGCATTCCGGTGTGAATGACAGACTGAGACCCCCAACCTGAAAAAAAAAAGAAGCCGGGCTCGGTGGCCCAGCCTGTAATCCCGCGCCTTTGGGAGGCTGAGGTGAGTGGATTGCCAGCCCACGGGTTCGAGACCCGCCTGGCAGCAAGACCTCATCTCTACAATAAATCAAAAAATCAGCCAGGCGTGGTAGCGCATGCCTGTAATTCTGGCTACTCGGAAGGCTGAGGCGGAAGGACCGCCGGAGCCCAGCAGGCGAGGCTGCGGTGGCCGGGAGCGGCCACTGCACTCCAGTCTGGGCAACCGAGTGAGACTCCAACGCAAAAAAAAAAAGAGAGAGAGAGAGAGAAACTGTTAAGGTACCAACAATTCCAAATGGCTTGATGTTTTTATATAAAATTAATACATGCATAAACACTAAGTTGTGAGATTGCTAGACCATATAATAGTTCTGTTTTTTATATAAATTTCTATTCTATTTTCTACAATGGCTGTACTAATTTACAGTCCTACCAACAGTGCATAAGAGTTCCCCTTTCTCTGAGTCCTTACCAGCATTTGTTATTATTATTTTTTTATCTTTTGAGAATAGCTATTCTAACTGGGGTGAGATGATATCTCATTGTGAATTTGAGCTACATTTCCCTGATGATTAGTGATACTGAACATTTCTTCATATACCTGCTGGCCATTTGTATGTTTTCTTTTGAAGAATGTCTAATCAGATCTTTTGCCCTTTTTAAAAATTTTTGCAATTGAGTTGTTTGAGTTCCTTGTATATTCTAGATGTTAGTGCTTGTTAGTGCTTGTTGGATGAATAGTTTGCAAATTGTTCTGTAGCACTGTAAGATAAATATAGCTAACAGTAATTTACTATATATTTTCAAATAGCTCAAGAAGAGATGATTTTGAATCCTCTCTTGAACACAAAGAATGATAAAGGTTTGGGGTGATGAAAATGCTAATTACACTGACTTGATTATAACACATTGTATACATACATGTATCAAAAGATCACTCTGTGTCCTATAAATACGTACAATTATTATGTGTCAACTAAAAACAAAAGGAAAAACTAATACATGCATGCAGTAAAATTCAATCAATAAAAATTAAGCCGGGCTTGGTGGCTCAGCCTGTAATCCCGCGCCTTTGGGAGGCTGAGGTGAGTGGATTGCCTGAGCCCTCAAGTTCGAGACCTGCCTGAGCAGCAAGACCTCATCTCTACAACAACAACAACAAAAAAATCAGCCAGGCGTGGTAGCGCATGCCTATAATTCCTGCTACTGGGAAGGCTGAGACAGAAGGATCGCCAGAGCCCAGCAGGTCGAGGCTGCGGTGGCCTGGAGCGGCCACTGCACTCCAGTCTGGGCGACAGAGTGAGACTCCAACTCAAAAAAAAAAAAAAAAAAAAAAAATTTTTAAAGATTATACAATGAAAAAAATTGTCTCTGTTCTCTCAAATCCCTAGTCCCAATTTCTAGAAGTAACCAGTGTTAGTCATTTCTTATATATAGAAATCCCTATTCATATGCAAGAATATTAATATATGTATGCATTCATTCTTGTTTTACACAAAAAATGCTTTAATGGAAAATCATCTATGTCCTACATTTTCAACTTCATTTACATAAAGTTGTGTATCATATTTACCTCATAGTTCCTCTAAATACTTTGGAGAGCTATGGTTATATTTTCTTTCTTTTTAAAATTTTTTTGAGTCGGGCTCGGTGGCTCAGCCTGTAATCCCACACCTTTGGGAGGCTGAGGTGAGTGAATTGCCTGAACCTGTGGGTTCGAGACCCGCCTGGGCGGCGAGACCTCATGTCTACAATAAATCAAAAAATCAGCCGGGCGTGGTAGCGCATGCCTGTAATTCCAGCCACTTGGAAGACTGAGGTGGAAGGATCGCCGGAGCCCAGCAGGTTGAGGCTGCGGTGGCCGGGAGTGGCCACTGCACTCCAGTCTGGGTGACAGAGTGAGATTCCAACTCAAAAAAAAAAAAAAATGGGGGGGGGGGCTTTTTTTTCTCTTTTTATTTAATAAGCCTTAAAAGAGATGACTCTATATCATTTGTCCTCAGAGACTCAAATTTTTGTTTTGTTAATCCATCTGCTAGACCTTTCTGTTTCTAATCTATTAATCTTAGTTTTTAGTTTTACAATCCTCATCATAATTTCTTTTCCTAGTTATTTTTAATTTTTTTACAAATATAAAGATTTAAAGACTATACCTTTCCCCCTGCATATTACTTGGGTCATAATCCATAGATTTAATAAGCAGTGGTCTCATGTTTAGACTAATAAATCCATATTTAAGGACTTACTTAGAAGGATGCTTAAAATTTCCAAGAAGTGAATGTTTTTGTGATCTTTTTGTTATTGGTTTCTAGCTTTTCTGCACTGAGATAAAGAAATATGAGCTATTTATTGTTTTTCTTATTGCTGCTATTGTTGTTGTTTTCCTTTATTATAGTTTTTTTGTGTCCAAGTCTCATTTTGGTAAATCTCCCGTTAACAATCACAATACAGTGAGTAATTTTAAACTAGTAAGAACAAGATTTGCTCTTCAATTCTTCATCTTGCAAGTTTTCTAAGTCTATTTTGCTGTTATCCCAACAGTGTATAATTCTCCACCATCTAGGTAATAGGAAGTGCAGCGAAAGAAATCTAAGCAATAGGCTTCCTAATTTATTCCAGTTGCAGACCAAATAATTCAGGTGCTGTTGGTACTGTGCTCATATCTCCTTGGCATGCTGTTCCAGACATGCCAGTGACTGCTTACTGCCAGCACGAGGTTCTCTGTCCATGAAAGTATGCAGGGCATGGAGGGCAGGCCAGAGTTGCCAGAGAGTTGACTCCCTAGACCAGCCCTCTATCAATGGCAAATGGGATTTGGTAGATAAACACGCAGCTTTCTTGTCCCTCTGGTGGGGCAATTCTGAAATGCAGTTTACGCCATCTCCCAAAGGTCCCAGAGGTATTGAACACCAGTTTTCCATAATAGTAATCTCCTCATTAATATACTCTGTTTCTGACTCCCTTCTCTTCCCTGCCTCATTCACCATTTTCCTATCAATATTTCCTAGGATAATCTCCCACATAAACTCCTTGTACCCAAATCCTAATCTTAAGGACTCTCAGGGACACCCAGACTAAGATAGTTGGTACCAGAAGTTGTCCCCAGAAGCAGATCTTTAGGATGGGATTCTGGAACTGAATTACTTTCCAGCCATATGGCAACAAGGACCTCACTTCTGGTCAAGTAGAGCAGATAGCAACTCCAACATGCTGCAGCAGCACAACTTTTAGGACAATAGACTCCCATAAATGGATGGAAAAGCACTAGGAAGAATATTGTTTAAAAAATAAAGCTCAGAGAAGTAGGCATGTTAGAATGAATTTATTATGTAAGATTAGAGAACTTCTCAGCTGACTCTATTTCCTGGGAGACTCTTATAGCAGGGGTCCCTAGCCCCCGGGCCACAGACCGGCACTAGTCTGCAGACTGTGCTGCCCGTGGCCCATTAGGAACTAAGCCACACAGCAGGAGATGAGCAGTGGGCTTCATCTGTATTTACAGCTGCTCTCCATTGCTCGAATTACCACCTGAGCTCTGCCTCCTGTTACATCAGCATTGAACAACCTGCTTCCATTTCCAACACCCTACCTTTGTGAAGCAGGATTTTCTGCAGTGACAGCAATCAAAATGAGATTACAGAGTAGACTGAACATAAGCAATACACTTCACACTTCGTGTCACTGTCTCCCGTCACCCCCAGATGGGACTGGCTAGTTGCAGGAAAACAAGTTCAGGGATCCTACTGATTCTAGATTATGGTGAGTTGTATAATTACTTTATTGTTTATTACAACATAATAATAATAATAGAAATAAAGTGCAAAATAAATGTAATGCACTTGAATCATCCTGAAACCATCTCCTCCCACCACCAGTCCATAGAAAAATTGTCTTCCATGAAATCAGTGCCTGATGCCACAAAGGGGACCCCTGCCCTAGAGGACACTCCCTTCACTTTGCGATATGGAATATATTCATGCAAAGGGCATCTGTGCCACAGGTGGAAGGAAACACACCAGCCTATGCAATAAGCACTCTAGAGCTTAAAAGATTTGGGAGCAATGTTAACTTATTACCAGTGATAGAAACACTGAAGGGAGAGAATAAAGGCCCAGATAGCCAATTATCCACAAGGGAATGGTGTGAAAGCCAGAAGGTAGCATTTAAAGAGACCCTTGTATACTGAAGTTGGAGAGCAGACTGAAAATCAGGTGCAAATTTTTATTGGACTTGAGCTGTGGAATTATAAAGGAGATGGAAGATTCAGTCCAGATAAGGAAGGAGTGGAGCCTGAGACCTGGGGAGGGCATTTGGCTGAATGCAACCGAGAAGGTTCAATCCCAAAATTCCTATCAGCACTCTGGGCCAGCAGAAGTAGCCTCTTGCAGCTAGTAGGAGGACAGGCCTTTTATTGTCCTGCACAGCAGAATGCCATGCAAGGAGATGTTATCTTCCTCAAGATCTACCTCTACCTCTTTTCTTCACTTTAGACAGTTTTAAGGTTAAGTCTCAGTATGGCCCAAGGAGGAAACTAATCTATTCACCAAAAGAACTGCAAGACGTGGTGAGTATATACTAAGAAATTTTAAAATATGCTTGAGCATGGATGACAAGAGTACAGTTCTAGGAAGGGATAAATATGAGGTGGATAGAGGAGAGTTTATTGTTGATGTGGCAGTACTCTCCCAACACTCAAGATTTAACACTCTGGCAAGGCATCAGCAAACATCGCTGGAATGTGTCCTTGGAGTTTAGAAAAAACTCTAGACTCCAATAAAAGGGTGGAAAAGCTCTGGGAAGAATATTTAAAAAGAGAAGAGAACTCAGGGAAGTGGACATATGAATATATTATATAAAATTAGAGAACTTCTCAGCTGACTCTATTTGCTGGGAGACCCCAAAGGATACTCCCTTCCCTAAAGCAATATGGAATGCCTGAGTGAGAAGGGTACAAGTATCCTAAAAAGCTCAGTGATTGTTGTTTCTTGAAATCCAGGGATGACAGTAGAAGATACCATCAAACTAGGCCCTAGACCTATGATTGATGGCTTTGTTGGTTACTTTTCTTTCAAGTGCTTGAAAAACATATTGTTTCTTTCATCAAAATTATGTCTTCAAGCCGGGCTCGGTGGCTCAGTCTGTAATCCCCCGCCTTTGGGAGGCTGAGGTGAGTGGATTGCCTGAGCCCGCGGGTTCGAGACCCGCCTGGGCAGCGAGACCTCATCTCTACAATAAATCAAA